>NW_027196766.1:0-79166 GCF_038502225.1 Cherax quadricarinatus
ACACACATACGCCTACACACAGTCCTGCATGAAATATACGCACAAACACAATACTGCATGAAATATATGCACACACATCCCACATTCTAAGCCGTGTGCAACATATACACATACATGTGTTCTCATATGCATATCTTCACGCTTTGGAACCATTGTTCAAAATTAAATTAAGGAAATTATTGATGAAATATATGCTAACAGAATTATGAATAAAAGAAGATGGTGAATGTTGTTTTACAGTTTATTGAAGACTGCCATTGTTAGAAATATAAGAATTTGGGACGTCTGAGATATTTTTTGGATCAGACAATGTGGAAAATTTCATGAATTATCTTAAGAAATACACGTCTTAAGAAATACACGTCTGACTCATCATAACATCACTTCTCTCACCTCCTCTATATTGACAAGGAAAACATTCACCATCACACACACCAAATAAACACTTTCTGGGACGAATTTAAGATGTAGCATCTCGGGAGACGTCATCTCTTGACAAAAAAATAGTTTTATTGATTGCTCCTGCAAGGTGGTCAGCTAGCTTCTTTGTTAATATATCTGATATTCCTTTACAATGTCAAGTACTGTGATGTATAAATCGTAGTATATTTTACACTATGAATGATATTGAACACTATATTATGGTTACATTAGTCTCAATGTTTAAGTTATACGTGATGATAATATCTGGCTGAACTGAGATTGACACAGTATTGTGCAATTTTTAGTAATTTAATAAATAATAACTAAATTAAATCTAAGAGTTTGATTCTTGTTTGAAAGTTGAATTAATTTATTTTGGCTCAAAGGAAATTCGAAGGGAGATTCTGAGGAGTGGCATGACCTACAGGATGTTGTGAGTGGCATGACCTCCAGGATGTTGTGAGTGGCATGACCACCAGGATATTTTGAGTGACATGACCTCCAGGATGTTGTGAGTGGCATAACCTCCAGGATGTTGTGAGTGGCGTCACCTTCAGGATGTTGTGAGTGGCATGACCTCCAGGATGTTGTGAGTGCCATGAGCTCCAGGATGTTGTGAGTGCCATGAGCTCCAGGATGTTGTGAGTGCCATGAGCCCCAGGATGTTGCGAGTCCCATAAGCTCTAGGATGTTGCGAGTGCCATGAGCTCCATGAGGTTGTGAGTGCCATAACCTTTAGAAGGTTGTGGGTGCCATGAGTTCCAGGAGGTTGAGAGTGCCATAACCTATAGGAGGTTGTGGGTGCCATGAGCTCCAGGGTGTTATGAGTGCCATGAGCTTCTTGATGTTGTTAGTGCCATGAGCTTCTGGATGTTGTGAGTGCCATGAGCTGCAGGATGTTGTGGGTGCCATGAGCTCCAGGATATTGTGAGTGCCATGAGCTCCAGGATGTTGTGAGTGCCATGAGCTTCAGGATGTTGTGAGTGCCATGAGCTCCAGGATGTTTTGAGTGCCATGAGCTCCAGGATGTTTTGAGTGCCATGAGCTCTAGGATGTTTTGAGTGTCATGAGCTCCAGGATGTTTTGAGTGCCATGAGCTCCAGGATGTTTTGAGTGCCATGAGCTCCAGGATGTTGTGAGTGCCATGAGCTCCAGGATGTTGTGAGTGCCATGAGCTCCAGGATGTTGTGAGTGCCATGAGCTTCAGGATGTTGTGAGTGCCATGAGCTCCAGGATGTTTTGAGTGCCATGAGCTCCAGGATGTTTTGAGTGCCATGAGCTCCAGGATGTTTTGAGTGCCATGAGCTCCAGGATGTTTTGAGTGCCATGAGCTCCAGGATGTTTTGAGTGCCATGAGCTCCAGGATGTTGTGAGTGCCATGAGCTCCAGGATGTTGTGAGTGCCATGAGCTCCAGGATGTTGTGAGTGCCATGAGCTCCAGGATGTTGTGAGTGCCATGAGCTACAGGATGTTGTGAGTGCCATGAGCTCCAGGATGTTTTGAGTGCCATGAGCTCCAGGATGTTTTGAGTGCCATGAGCTCCAGGATGTTGTGAGTGCCATGAGCTCCAGGATGTTGTGAGTGCCATGAGCTACAGGATGTTGTGAGTGCCATGAGCTCCAGGATGTTGTGAGTGCCATGAGCTTCAGGATGTTGAGAGCATCAACTACAATAAACAATAATTCTTATAATGTGAATGCGAAAATCTACGAATTTTATATAAATTAGTAATCAAAATCAGTTATTTTACAACATATATTTATATAACAGTTTACACAGTAAAATGTAATAATAATAATAATAATAATAATAATAATAATAATAATAATAATAATAATAATAATAATAATAATAATAATTAATAATAATAATAATAATAATAATAATAATAATAATAATATACACCAGGGAGGTGTCTCAAAGCATATATATGTTGAATTTGCTTTATTCCCTAATTTAGCGATTAACATTCTACTCACAGGTTGTGAATATGTTACATAGAGTTTTAACAGCTCCGGTATAGGATACAGACTTTATATACATCACTACACAACGTATGGTGACGAAAAAAACCCATAATATCAGAAAGGAACTTCCACATGTGAAGCAAGCTTCTTCATTCAATACTTTCCTTCAACGATTGTGTCTTTACATTACTTACCAGCTTTGTGCTATATAACTCTGCAACATAGTGCACCACAACATTCAGTGTGTAATATTAGTTAACACTTACAAACCACAGTACATAACAATAGTATTAGAGACATTAGCACACAGTCGTACTGGCCAGGCTGTGAGAACGACCACAAAAATTTTTATTGTCACGAGGTTGAATCATCCAAATTGATAGTTTTTATTTTTTGCATATGTGTTGGTGGATGTTTTGTTATTACTGGAGAGGTGAGAGAAGTGCATATGCGATAACTGAGAGATTTATTTAATAATAATTCTAATTAAACTAAATGTTTATTAATTCTAATTAAACTAAATGTTTATTAATTCTAATTAAACTAAATGTTTATTAATTCTAATTAAACTAAATGTTTATTAATTCTAATTAAACTAAATGTTTATTAATTCTAATTAAACTAAATGTTTATTAATTCTAATTAAACTAAATGTTTGTCTTAACCAGTCGTGTGGAAGAGAGCAGATATGTTTATGAGATGTGTACACATGTTTGTGCGTGTGTAGATGAAAGTGAAAAGTAAACATCAGAAGGAACCTTATATGGACTATACAATAATACACAATAAAGAGAGAGCATAGTTCTGGGGTATGGCTGTCAGTCTGGCTGACTCTACTGTCAGCCTGGCTGACTGTGCTGCACTAAACATTAGTTCAACCAACTAATGTTTACTATTAGCTTTTTTTCTTTTCTTAACAAAATCGTTGTTAGACTTTGTAGTAACTGTACTCACAACTTTGTAGTAACTGTACTCACAACTTTGTAGTAACTGTACTCACAACTTTGTAGTAACTGTACTCACAACTTTGTAGTAACTGTACTCACAACTTCTTGGTGATCAAACATTTTAATTGTAAAGAAATATTGAAATATTTCTTGTAGTGTTTTTTTAGGCCGCTTCTTTCACGACACAGACTGGTGTGTCTGCACAAGTTTACCTCGATGCCTAATAAATTATTACCAGTTTATACAAATATTTGAAACCCAAAAAAATATTAAAAGTAAGCGCATATTTATGAGATGAATATTATATTTAATTGCTTCGGACTGCACGATGGTGAGTAAGAGTTTGTCAAAAACCTCTTAGATATTATCATTAAGTTTACATAGTACGCTAAATATTGAAATTAAACACAACAGTATATCAATCCTTTCGTGGTTTAAAATACACTAACATCATTCACCACAGTAGTACATAATACCACAGTGTACCACAACCTTCATGGTGTTACATATGTTAACATCCAAACAAAACATGGTGTTACATATGTTAACATCCACACATAACATGGTGTTACATATGTTAACATCCAAACATAACATGGTGTTACATATGTTAACATCCAAACAAAACATGGTGTTACATATGTTAACATCCAAACATAACATGGTGTTACATATGTTAACATCCAAACATAACATGGTGTTACATATGTTAACATCCAAACATAACATGGTGTTACATATGTTAACATCCAAACATAACATGGTGTTACATATGTTAACATCCAAACATAACATGGTGTTACATATGTTAACATCCAAACATAACATGGTGTTACATATGTTAACATCCAAACATAACATGGTGTTACATATGTTAACATCCAAACATAACATGGTGTTACATATGTTAACATCCAAACATAACATGGTGTTACATATGTTAACATCCAAACATAACATGGTGTTACATATGTTAACATCCAAACATAACATGGTGTTACATATGTTAACATCCAAACATAACATGGTGTTACATATGTTAACATCCAAACATAACATGGTGTTACATATGTTAACATCCAAACATAACATAGTATCTGAAACATTAACAAAGTGGTGTCTCGGCCAGAATGCAGAATTCAGTGCCATAGTTTTGTGAGTGATGATTTATGTTTTCGCTGCCATTGTAGGAAGATGATGGTACTCACAGCGCAGATGATGGTACTCACAGCGCAGATGATGGTACTCACAGCGCAGATGATGGTACTCACAGCGCAGATGATGGTACTCACAGCGCAGATGATGGTACTCACAGTGCAGATGATGGTACTCACAGCGCAGATGATGGTACTCACAGCGCAGATGATGGTACTCACAGCGCAGATGATGGTACTCACAGTGCAGATGATGGTACTCACAGCGCAGATGATGGTACTCACAGCGCAGATGATGGTACTCACAGCGCAGATGATGGTACTCACAGCGCAGATGATGGTACTCACAGCGCAGATGATGGTACTCACAGCGCAGATGATGGTACTCACAGCGCAGATGATGGTACTCACAGCGCAGATGATGGTACTCACAGCGCAGATGATGGTACTCACAGCGCAGATGATGGTACTCACAGCGCAGATGATGGTACTCACAGCGCAGATGATGGTACTCACAGTGCAGATGATGGTACTCACAGCGCAGATGATGGTACTCACAGCGCAGATGATGTTACTCACAGCGCAGATGATGGTACTCACAGCGCAGATGATGGTACTCACAGCGCAGATGATGGTACTCACAGCGCAGATGATGGTACTCACAGCGCAGATGATGGTACTCACAGCGCAGATGATGGTACTCACAGCGCAGATGATGGTACTCACAGCGCAGATGATGGTACTCACAGCGCAGATGATGGTACTCACAGCGCAGATGATGGTACTCACAGCGCAGATGATGGTACTCACAGCGCAGATGATGGTACTCACAGCGCAGATGATGGTACTCACAGCGCAGATGATGGTACTCACAGCGCAGATGATGGTACTCACAGCGCAGATGATGGTACTCACAGCGCAGATGATGGTACTCACAGCGCAGATGATGGTACTCACAGCGCAGATGATGGTACTCACAGCGCAGATGATGGTACTCACAGCGCAGATGATGGTACTCACAGCGCAGATGATGGTACTCACAGCGCAGATGATGGTACTCACAGCGCAGATGATGGTACTCACAGCGCAGATGATGGTACTCACAGCGCAGATGATGGTACTCACAGCGCAGATGATGGTACTCACAGCGCAGATGATGGTACTCACAGCGCAGATGATGGTACTCACAGCGCAGATGATGGTACTCACAGCGCAGATGATGGTACTCACAGCGCAGATGATGGTACTCACAGCGCAGATGATGGTACTCACAGCGCAGATGATGGTACTCACAGCGCAGATGATGGTACTCACAGCGCAGATGATGGTACTCACAGCGCAGATGATGGTACTCACAGCGCAGATGATGGTACTCACAGCGCAGATGATGGTACTCACAGCGCAGATGATGGTACTCACAGCGCAGATGGTGGTACTCACAGCGCAGATGGTACTCACAGCGCAGATGATGGTACTCACAGCGCAGATGATGGTACTCACAGCGCAGATGATGGTACTCACAGCGCAGATGATGGTACTCACAGCGCAGATGATGGTACTCACAGCGCAGATGATGGTACTCACAGCGCAGATGATGGTACTCACAGCGCAGATGATGGTACTCACAGCGCAGATGATGGTACTCACAGCGCAGATGATGGTACTCACAGCGCAGATGATGGTACTCACAGCGCAGATGGTACTCACAGCGCAGATGATGGTACTCACAGCGCAGATGATGGTACTCACAGTGCAGATGATGGTACTCACAGCGCAGATGATGGTACTCACAGCGCAGATGATGGTACTCACAGCGCAGATGATGGTACTCACAGCGCAGATGATGGTACTCACAGCGCAGATGATGGTACTCACAGCGCAGATGATGGTACTCACAGCGCAGATGATGGTACTCACAGCGCAGATGATGGTACTCACAGCGCAGATGATGGTACTCACAGCGCAGATGATGGTACTCACAGCGCAGATGATGGTACTCACAGCGCAGATGATGGTACTCACAGCGCAGATGATGGTACTCACAGCGCAGATGATGGTACTCACAGCGCAGATGATGGTACTCACAGCGCAGATGATGGTACTCACAGCGCAGATGATGGTACTCACAGCGCAGATGATGGTACTCACAGCGCAGATGATGGTACTCACAGCGCAGATGATGGTACTCACAGCGCAGATGATGGTACTCACAGCGCAGATGATGGTACTCACAGCGCAGATGATGGTACTCACAGCGCAGATGATGGTACTCACAGCGCAGATGATGGTACTCACAGCGCAGATGATGGTACTCACAGCGCAGATGATGGTACTCACAGCGCAGATGATGGTACTCACAGCGCAGATGATGGTACTCACAGCGCAGATGATGGTACTCACAGCGCAGATGATGGTACTCACAGCGCAGATGATGGTACTCACAGCGCAGATGATGGTACTCATGGTACTCACAGCGCAGATGATGGTACTCACAGCGCAGATGATGGTACTCACAGCGCAGATGATGGTACTCACAGCGCAGATGATGGTACTCACAGCGCAGATGATGGATCACAGCGCAGATGGTACTCACAGCGCAGATGATGGTACTCACAGCGCAGATGATGGTACTCACAGCGCAGATGATGGTACTCACAGCGCAGATGATGGTACTCACAGCGCAGATGATGGTACTCACAGCGCAGATGATGGTACTCACAGCGCAGATGATGGTACTCACAGCGCAGATGATGGTACTCACAGCGCAGATGATGGTACTCACAGCGCAGATGATGGTACTCACAGCGCAGATGATGGTACTCACAGCGCAGATGATGGTACTCACAGCGCAGATGATGGTACTCACAGCGCAGATGATGGTACTCACAGCGCAGATGATGGTACTCACAGCGCAGATGATGGTACTCACAGCGCAGATGATGGTACTCACAGCGCAGATGATGGTACTCACAGCGCAGATGATGGTACTCACAGCGCAGATGATGGTACTCACAGGGCAGATGATGGTACTCACAGATGATTGTACTCACTGGTCAGATGATGGTACTCACAGCGCAGATGATGGTACTCACAGCGCAGATGATGGTACTCACAGCGCAGATGATGGTACTCACAGCGCAGATGATGGTACTCACAGCGCAGATGATGTTACTCACAGCGTAGATGATGGTACTCACAGATGATGGTACTCACAGCGCAGATGATGGTACTCACAGCGCAGATGATGGTACTCACAGCAGATGATGGCAGATGATGGTACACACAGCGCAGATGATGGTACTCACAGCGCAGATGATGGTACTCACAGCGCAGATGATGGTACTCACAGCGCAGATGATGGTACTCACAGCGCAGATGATGGTACTCACAGCGCAGATGATGGTACTCACAGCGCAGATGATGGTACTCACAGCGCAGATGATGGTACTCACAGCGCAGATGATGGTACTCACAGCGCAGAGTACTCACAGCGCAGATGATGGTACTCACAGCGCAGATGATGGTACTCACAGCGCAGATGATGGTACTCACAGCGCAGATGATGGTACTCACAGCGCAGATGATGGTACTCACAGCGCAGATGATGGTACTCACAGCGCAGATGATGGTACTCACAGTACTCACAGCGCAGATGATGGTACTCACAGCGCAGATGATGGTACTCACAGCGCAGATGATGGTACTCACAGCGCAGATGATGGTACTCACAGCGCAGATGATGGTACTCACAGCGCAGATGATGTACTCACAGCGCGCAGATGATGGTACTCACAGCGCAGATGATGGTACTCACAGCGCAGATGATGGTACTCACAGCGCAGATGATGGTACTCACAGCGCAGATGATGGTACTCACAGCGCAGATGATGGTACTCACAGCGCAGATGATGGTACTCACAGCGCAGAAGATGGAACTCACAGCGCAGATGAGTACTCACAGCGCAGATGATGGTACTCACAGCGCAGATGATGGTACTCACAGCGCAGATGATGGTACTCACAGCGCAGATGATGGTACTCACAGCGCAGATGATGGTACTCACAGCGCAGATGATGGTACTCACAGCGCAGATGATGGTACTCACAGCGCAGATGATGGTACTCACAGCGCAGATGATGGTACTCACAGCGCAGATGATGGTACTCACAGCGCAGATGAGGGTACTCTCAGCGCGCAGATGATGGTACTCACAGCGCAGATGATGGTACTCACAGCGCAGATGATGGTACTCACAGCGCAGATGATGGTACTCACAGCGCAGATGATGGTACTCACAGCGCAGATGATGGTACTCACAGCGCAGATGATGGTACTCACAGCGCAGATGATGGTACTCACAGCGCAGATGATGGTACTCACAGCGCAGATGATGGTACTCACAGATGGTACTCACAGCGCAGATGATGGTACTCACAGCGCAGATGATGGTACACACAGCGCAGATGATGGTACTCACAGCGCAGATGATGGTACTCACAGCGCAGATGATGGTACTCACAGCGCAGATGATGGTACTCACAGCGCAGATGATGGTACTCACAGCGCAGATGATGGTACACACAGCGCAGATGATGGTACACACAGCGCAGATGATGGTACTCACAGCGCAGATGATGGTACACACAGCGCAGATGATGGTACTCACACAGATGAGCGCAGATGATGGTACTCACAGCGCAGATGATGGTACTCACAGCGCAGATGATGTTGGTACTCACAGCGCAGATGATGGTACACACAGCGCAGATGATGGTACTCACAGCGCAGATGATGGTACTCACAGCGCAGATGATCACAGCGCAGATGATGGTACTCACAGCGCTACTCACAGCGCAGATGATGGTACTCACAGCGCAGATGATGGTACTCACAGCGCAGATGATGGTACTCACAGCGCAGATGATGGTACTCACAGCGCAGATGATGGTACTCACAGCGCAGATGATGGTACTCACAGCGCAGATGATGGTACTCACAGCGCAGATGATGGTACTCACAGCGCAGATGATGGTACTCACAGCGCAGATGATGGTACTCACAGCGCAGATGATGGTACTCACAGCGCAGATGATGGTACTCACAGCGCAGATGATGGTACTCACAGCGCAGATGATGGTACTCACAGCGCAGATGATGGTACTCACAGCGCAGATGATGGTACTCACAGCGCAGATGATGGTACTCACAGCGCAGATGATGGTACTCACAGCGCAGATGATGGTACTCACAGCGCAGATGATGGTACTCACAGCGCAGATGATGGTACTCACAGCGCAGATGATGGTACTCACAGCGCAGATGATGGTACTCACAGCGCAGATGATGGTACTCACAGCAGATGATGGCAGATGATGGTACTCACAGCGCAGATGATGGTACTCACAGCGCAGATGATGGTACTCACAGTGCAGATGATGGTACTCACAGCGCAGATGATGGTACTCACAGCGCAGATGATGGTACTCACAGCGCAGATGATGGTACTCACAGCGCAGATGATGGTACTCACAGCGCAGATGATGGTACTCACAGTACTCACAGCGCAGATGATGGTACTCACAGCGCAGATGATGGTACTCACAGCGCAGATGATGGTACTCACAGCGCAGATGATGGTACTCACAGCGCAGATGATGGTACTCACAGCGCAGATGATGGTACTCACAGCGCAGATGATGGTACTCACAGCGCAGATGATGGTACTCACAGTGAAGATGATGGTACTCACAGCGCAGATGATGGTACTCACAGCGCAGATGATGGTACTCACAGTGCAGATGATGGTACTCACAGCGCAGATGATGGTACTCACAGCGCAGATGATGTTACTCACAGCGCAGATGATGGTACTCACAGCGCAGATGATGGTACTCACAGCGCAGATGATGGTACTCACAGCGCAGATGATGGTACTCACAGCGCAGATGATGGTACTCACAGCGCAGATGATGGTACTCACAGCGCAGATGATGGTACTCACAGCGCAGATGATGGTACTCACAGCGCAGATGATGGTACTCACAGTGAAGATGATGATGCTCATTGCATAGTAGCTAATGTCCAGGGGGGCTGTAGTGTTCTGTTTCACCTATATCAGATGTACTTGTAAATACTAAGGCCAGTCTTTCTACCTTATCCTCCCCTCCCTCCTTTCTCTCTCTCTCTCTCTCTCTCTCTCTCTCTCTCTCTCTCTACCCTGTCATCATATCCTTAGCATGCTAATACAGAAAGTTCTTCTTAATTACCTATATCAACTGAGACCTTCATGTTTCCGGGGTCCCACTTGGGTTACAGTTCTTCCAGTCTATTTCTTTGTGGTTGAAATAATCCAGGATTAATAGTTTTGCCTTAATTCTTTGTGAACTTTTAGCTGCTGCTGCAGCTGCTACGATACCAATCATTGTTTTGCTGTTTTCATAATTTTCTGGTCTCCATCTCCTACTATATATTTTTCGCTTAGTCTCTTACTATCAGATGTCAGGTTGTATATCACTGCAACTACTACTGTGGGTCCCCAAGTCTCAAATGAGACTACAGTGTAAGCGTTTTCCTCGTGTTTGCTTATCCATCTGATCTCTTCAAAATTCCACTGACTTTTTATTACCAGTGCCACTCCTTTACTTGTCCTGCGCCTTCCTGGGAAAATGGCGTCTGGAGATAAATGGCACAAAAATAACTGAAGACACTGCTGCAGAGAGGAACTTTATTAAGATATTTTACCTAAGAACAGACATATTCAGTTAATACATAGATGTCTGATGGATAAATAACTCCTGTCAGTCACTGATTGATATATAAAGTACTGATAGACTTTATCAATCCTGACGGACTTTATAAATCTCTGATAGATTAGGTCCTGGTGGACGAAATGCCAGGCTTCACTTGTCTTATTCACACACACGTCGGTATATTTTAAAACTTATATGCATTTATGTGCGCGTATGTGTGATACAGAGAATTCAGTGTGTTGGTGTATGTGTAGGTTACATATGTGGAGATGCGTAAATGTCGTTGAAAGCATGTGGGTGTGTACTCGTGTGGATCTTTGCATAACATGAAAACACGAACTATAAATAATTAAAAAGAAGACTGATTAACACGTACAGCTTTTATCAAGGAGGTAGACAAATAGATAAACATTCGGTCACTCATCTACCTACAACAGAACATTCACAAACTCGCTTACTCAGCTACATAAATGGGGAAAAATGTATTTACTATACATATGTATTGCAGCATAAATAGAAATCCAAAATTCTGCTTAATTAGCCTCTCCTGGGTGGCCGAACTGTGTAGCAGCTTGGTGGCGTCTAGCTGACCTGCGGTCGCGGCTGTCTTGGTGGGTGTAATTACTGGACGCAGTTTTCTGTGAGTCCCCTCCAGTAATTCCACTCACCTGGACAGTCTCTACCGTAGACCAGCTAGAAAAGGCCAAGTTTCCACCCAGCAAAGTCACTGGAGGTGGCAACCGCTGACTCTGGGAAAGTGGGGAAGGGAGGCCATTTGAGGTGACACAAGTGGACTCCTGGAGACACTGATCCGGGGAAAGCACCGCCGACCTTAGGTAAGTGGGTAAGGGGAAACATCCGGGAGCGAACGGATGGATTCCTGGATACATGAACTTGGGGAAGGTTGACGTTGAGGCTGACTTTGGAGACATGTGGAAGGGGAGACATCCGGGAGCGAACGGATGGATTTCTGGATACATGAACCTGGGGAAAGCAAGAATACCAGCTGTTGAGGCTGACCTTGGGTAAGTGGGGAAGGGGAGACATCTGGCGGTAGACGGATGGATTCCTGGATACATGAACCTGGGGAAGGCATGAATACTAGCAGTTGAGGCTGACGTTGGGTAAGTGGGAAAGGGAAGACATTCGGCGGCGGACGAATGGATTCCTGGATACATGAACCTGGGGACAGCAAGAATACAGGTTGGTAAGGCTGACCTTGGGGAAGTGAGGAAGGGAAAACATCCGGAGGCGGACGGATGGATTCCTGGATACATGAACCTGGGGAAGGCTGAGGCTGGAAGGCAGAGAGAAAGAGAGAGAGGCGAGGCTGACCTTTGGGAAGTGAGGAAGGGGAGACATCCGGGGGCCCACGGATGGATTCCTGGACACATGAACCTGGGGAAGGCGAGGGGGGGGGACCTTAAAGACGAACCACTGGCCTCCACGTGGCAAGGTCTGGTAACTCAGAGATAACTCTGAGGCTGACAGTGGTCGCAAATAATAATATTTGTATAATTAGTGATTTTTGTCAACAGGAAGTTGTAAATGGCATAAGCCGCAGGAGGTTGTGAGTGGCAAGAGCCCCAGGAGGTTGTAATTGGCATGAGCTCCAGGAGGTTGTGAGCATTTCAGTTGCAGTAAACAATAAACAATGAATATTAAATAAATTAATAATAAAAATAACAGCTTAACAACATGTGCTTACTATTTTATAACAGCTTACATAGTAAAGTGTAATAATAATAATAATAATAATAATAATAATAATAATAATAATAATAATAATAATAATAATAATAATATAATAATAATAATAATATACAGCGTATATATAAAGTATTTACTCTAATCCCAAGTATAGAGTTTACGATTTTATTAACTTGGTATAAACAGGTCCCACACAGTGTTATTAACTCTGGTGTAGCAGACTTTACACACATCACAACACAACGTATGGTGGTGAAAAAGACATAATAACAGATGAACTTTCACCTGTGAAACAAGCTTCTTCATTCAATAGCTCCCTTCTACATTTGTGTCTTTTTCATTACTTACCAGCTTTGTACTATATAACTCTGCAACATAGTGCACCACAGCATTCACACATCACGGCACATAACAAGAGTATCAGACATTAGCACACAGACGTACTGGCCAGACTGTGTGAGCGACAAGAGATCGAATCATCCAAGATGACACTTTATTTTCATCACAGATAGTTTTTTGTTTTGTTTTACATCTGTGGTGGTTAATGTTTTAATGTGAGAGAAGTGTACATGTGAAAACTGAGAGATTTATTTAATAATTAAGATGATTTATAAGAATATCGTCTTTATCTTAACCATAAGTCTCCCAAGTTAGTCACCTCTTCACATATTTACATCTTTTCCCAAAGGATTTTATCAAAATATTGTAACTCTGGTATCATTTTCTTAAGGAAATTGAAATTGTATAATGAAGAATTGTTAATTCTGTTACAGTAGTTTAAACAACCGTGTGGGAGAGTAAGAGTGTGTGTGTGTGTGTGTGTGAGTGCGAGTGTGTGTGTGTGTGTGTGTGTGTGTGTGTGTGTGTGTGTGTGTGTGTGTGTGTGTGTGTGTGTGTGTGTGTGTGTGTGTGTGTGTGTGTGTGTGTGTGTGTGTTTGTGTGTGTGTGTGTGTGTATACTCACCTATTTGTGGTTGCAGGGGTCGAGTCTTAGCTCCTGGCCCCGCCTCTTCACTGGTTGCTACTGGGTCCTCTATCTCCCTGCTCCATGAGCTTTATCAAACCTCGTCTTAAAACTATGTATGGTTCCCGCCTCCACTACGTCACTTTCTAGGCTATTCCACTGTCTGACAACTCTATGACTGAAGAAATACTTCCTAACATCCCTTTGACTCATCTGAGTCTTCAACTTCCAATTGTGACCTCTTGTTTCTGTTTCCCCTCCCTGGAACATCCTGTCTTTGTCCACCTTGTCTATTCCGCGCAGTATTTTATATGTCGTTATCATGTGTCCCCTGACTCTCCTGTCCTCCAGTGTCGTCAGGCCGATTTCCCTTAACCTTTCTTCATAGGACATTCCCCTTAGCTCTGGAACTAACCTTGTCGCAAAACTTTGCACTTTCTCTAATTTCTTGACGTGCTTGATCAAGTGCGGGTTCCAAACAGGTGCTGCATACTCCAGTATGGGCCTGACGTGCACGGTGTACAGTGTCTTGAACGATTCCTTACTAAGGTATCGGAACGCTGTTCTCAGGTTTGCCAGGCGCCCATATGCTGCAGCAGTTATCTGGTTGATGTATGCTTCCGGAGACATGCTCTGTGTTATACTCACCCCAAGATCTTTCTCCTTGAGCGAGGTTTGCAGTCTTTGGCCACCTAGCTTATACTCCGTCTGCGGTCTTCTGTGCCCTTCCCCGATCTTCATGACTTTGCATTTGGCGGGGTTAAATTCAAGAAGCCAGTTGCTTGTCCAGTCTGTCCAAGTCTCTTTGAAGTCCTGCCTGATCCTCATCTAATTTAATTCTCCTCATTAACTTCACATCATCTGCGAACAGGGACACTTCTGAGTTTAACCCTTCCATCATGTCGTTCACATATACCAAAAATAGCACTGGTCCTAGAACCGACCCCTGTGGGACCCCGCTCGTCACAGGTTCCCACTGTGATACCTCATCATGTGCCATGACTCGTTGTTGCCTCCCTGTCAGGTATTCTCTGATCCATTGCAGTGCCCTTCCTGTTATATGCACCTGATCCTCCAGCTTCTGCACTAATCTTTTGTGAGGAACTGTGTCAAAGACCTTCTTGCAGTCCAAGAAGATGTAATCAACCTACCCCTTTCTCTCGTGTCTTACTTCCGTTACTTTATCATAAAACTCCAGAAGGTTTGTGATACAGGATTTGCCTTCCATGAATTCGTGCTGGTTGGCGTTTATACTTTTGTTCTCTTCCATGTGCTCCACCACTCTCCTCCTGATAATCTTCTCCATAACTTTGCATACTATACACGTCAGTGACACAGGTCTATAGTTTAGTGCCTCTTTAGCGTTCCTGTTACAAAAAACGCGATTTCTAAAAAGCTTAGAGATCTCCAGTGAATACTAGAAAGGACTGCCCTTCTAGCATCCAGCCTGTTACTGGGTTTTCGTAACAATTAGTCAGTATCCTTGTCCAATTATCCATTAGAATTCAATAAGAATTAATAGTGCTTCAGGATTACAACTGGTAGGCTACTAACTAGAGAAATTAAAATTTAATAAATTTATTAATAACGTCTAGAGGTATAAGATCAAAGTAAATTAAATTAATAATAATCAAAATAATAATAATCACTTCTTTCGTGTACAGTAGTATTGTGCTGAAAGCACATATCGCATATTTATGTGTTAAGTACCATCTGGTACATTAATATTTAATAATACAATATACAAATAAGTTTATGTGTATGTGTGTAAGTGCTCTAAGTAGTTCACTATGTCTCACGACTCGACTAGACTTAAACAAGTGACTGACAAAGTCCTCACATAAACTAACTTCTTGACCAACTGGCAATCAGAACAGTCTGCTTGAACAATAAAAAGAATGCTAAGCCCAATAGCAATATAACAAGCAACTGCGACACAATCAGGATCAAGGAGATAATATAACGACACTAAGTAGGGACCATCAGCAGATCCTCCACCAAAGTCACCAAACTCCCATACTACTGAATCTAAGTTCAGCATAAGAAAATCCCCGACTGTGACAGTACACAGATAACAGTACAAATTAGGTCAGAAGCTACAGCTCAGGACCTGAGTTGCTCAGAGTGTCTATGCGACACACAACCTCAGTACAACGTCGAAAATCACTAAGTCTATACAATGTTCTGTGAATAGAGTCTCCAGAACCAACAACAATAATAAGACAGAGACGATCTTCCAACAAGGGCCAATAAGGGAAATTTAGGCACGTCTTGTCTAGAATACGTCCAACCACCAAGCGAGTCTAGACCAGACTGAATACTTCAGGCGAGGTGTGATCACCACCCCTCGATCACGTGATAGCTCCGTGGACGGTTGCTGCTCAGCAACAGAGAAGCCGGCAGAGTAACGAGCAATGAGCGATAATTACAGTAGTTAGACAATCAAGACGAACTATATAGGAGCACATAATATTATATGAATGTTACATCCTACCTAACAACATAACTAAGTCAAATAATAATATAAAGCAATATATTTACGATTTAGCTATTATCGCAAATATAAGCAATATAA
The DNA here is from genome assembly GCF_038502225.1 of Cherax quadricarinatus. NCBI lineage: Eukaryota > Metazoa > Arthropoda > Malacostraca > Decapoda > Parastacidae > Cherax > Cherax quadricarinatus. The sequence goes on from NW_027196766.1 coordinate 16,490, forward strand.
AATTATATGAAAAGGTAATATACATTATATACATATACGTAATATACATCATATACATTGTGACCCATTCAGGGGTTGCAACAGTTCCGGTACCTTAATAAGAAATCGTTGAATACACTGTACACTGTGTACGTCAGTCCCATACTGGAGTATGCAGCACCAGTTTGGAACCCACACCTGGTCAAGCACGTCAAGAAATTAGAGAAAGTACAAAGGTTTCCAACAAGGCTGGTTCCAGAGCTCAGGGGGATGTCCTACGATGAAAGGTTGAGGGAAATCGGACTGACGACACTGGAGGACAGAAGGGCTAGGGGAGACATGATAATGACATACAAGATACTGCGTGGAATAGATAAGGTGGACAGAGAAAGGATGTTCCGGAGAGGGGACACAGAAACAAGGGGTCACAATTGAAAGCTGAAGACTCAGACGAGTCACAGGGATGTTAGGAAGTATTTCTTCAGTCATAGAGTCGTCAGGAAGTGGAGTAGCCTTTTAAGTGACGTAGTGGAGGCAGGAACCATACATAGCTTTAAGACGAGGTGTAACAAAGCTCAGGAAGCACAGAGAGAGAGAGAGAGAGAGAGAGAGAGAGAGAGAGAGAGAGGCCCTAGTAGCGATCAGTGAAGAGGCGGGGCTGAATCTCGACCCCTGCAACCACAATTTGGTGAGCACATAGGGAGTGAACCTAGTAGCGACAGGCAAAGAGGTGGGGCTAGGAGCTGTAACTCGACCCCTGCAACCACACACACACATACACACGTATATACACACACAAACATGCAATAAGATCACAGTAAACATCTCCTAGATAATATGAGAAATCACAAAAGCCCTTGAAATTTCACTATTTTTCGCAGTTGTTGTTCTGCACACAAACATATATACTTGCATTACATATGCATACGTTTATGAATACATAAACATATGTACTCATACACAGGTACATACATAAGTATACCAGCTTACTCATGACCACATTCATAATTCTATGTCTTCATATAATAATAGTTAACCAGGGTTGAAAATTTGAAGCCGATCGAATAGGACGTTCTGAGGAAGTTAACAACAACAACAATGGTAACAGTAACAATAACAACGGCACCAACAATGGTAACAGTAACAATAACAACGGTACCAACAATGGCAACAACAACTTGGTAGTAGTAGTTATCGTAGTCGTGAAGGTTATGTACATGTCCTCAGAATCAAGATTCCATGATGTTGCAACATCATGGAATCTTGATTCTGAGGACATGTACATAACCTTCACGACTACGACAACTACTACTACAACTAACCCATCTCTTTGGGTAGGACCTACTTCCACTGGGGAATCCCGCCTACCAGTGACTATGCCCTCGTCTGCTACCCGTCCCATTTCCACCTGACGGTAGTATATAAGCGTCAGGCGCCTTGCTTCTGCTTCAGAATCTCCACGACTACGGTGCTCTTCGCACCAACTCCTAGGTTGAGGGACTGATTACCTCATCTTCTGTACATAGTTCTACTATCTTCAAGTTATGTCCTGGAATTTGTATTGATAAAGCCACTGGATGGCGAAACGTCTACAATAAAGATACCCAGATGTTGCACATGTGTCTTAATTTCATCTTGTCTGTATTGTATACCATTCTTGTACAACAACAACATTAACAATAGCAACGGTGAAAACAACAATGGCAACAACGGTAATAACAACAGTAACAATATCAACGTGTAAAATTAAAACCATAACCACCTCCCCAACAAGCACAACACTAACATTAAAAACCATCATAAACCAGACCCGGCTAACCACCCAGGCTCGCTGCTAGATTCTTCCCGGAACTTCATCCATAGTCTCAAATTAATTTAGAGGTGCGGTATGTGGACCGTCTGTTAGAGATGAAATACAGACGAGTTCTTCATCTGTCCAGAAAGGCTGCAGAGTCCACCAGTGTACACTGAGCATGGCGATCCCTCGAAAATGTGCGAGCCTGAGGTGGAAAAGAGAGATTGTTTCACTCCTTTCTATGGTTGCTAGCTTTTTTGTTTTTGCTGCGATCTCTTACAGGGTCGGGAAGTGCGTGGTATGCTGTGTGTTGTGGTGGTGTGTTCTCTGTGTTCTGTGTTGTGGTGTATTGTGGTTGTCTGTTGTGGTATGTTCTGGTGGTGTGTTGTGTGTTGTGCTGTGTCTTGTGGTGTGTTGTATGGTGTGTTGTAGTGGTATATTGCGGTGATGTGTTGTGTGTTGTGGTATGTGCTGTAGTGTGTTGTGGTGTGTAGTGAGTTGTGTGTAGTGTGTTGTGGTGTGTAGTGTGTTGTGGTGTGTAGTGTATTGTAGTGCTGTGATGTGTTTGTATTGCAGTATAGTGGTGGTGTGTTGCTACCCCCCCCCAACTACCTAACTATCCATGCTATAATTTTTCCTCCACTGATCTCTATGTCTTTTCCAACAATAACATATTCATTTTCAAAAAGCAATTTCTCAATAACCTCCAAGACAATGACCATTTTTCAATTATGACAGAAACTGCTGATGATCTAATTTTCATCTGGCCAGCATGGCGGAAACCTGAATTACTGGATTCTTAAAATCAAAGTTTTGATTAATCTAGGGAACAGTGACTTTCCTGGTGTTCAGGAAGCACGTGATTATAGTTGTGGAAAATGTTTTCAAATGCAACAGAAATCTTTTTTACGATATAAAATGGAAAAATCAACTAATCACACGTTCCATAATGGAACTTTTGTGTCTGAAACATACCAGCAGACTCTCCATGGTGGAATTCCATCAACACGTTTCATCCGAGAACTTTTATGGGGCAAAACTCACACTCAAATGTCCCAGGGTGTGAGTTTTGCATCATAAACGTGAGATTATTTAGTCAGCGATGGTTCTCGTAAAAAGAGTCCATAATTAATAAACTGATTTACCGAAGAATATTTGTCAAAAAATATATAATTTTATACTTACAAATGTAAATATAATTAGAAATATGTATGCATGTAAATATACAGGCAGAGACATAGATACACAATTAGAACAGTTTCTTGGTAGAAACAATACAGATACTGCTAGTCTGAGGATAAAATGTCTACCTGCAGCTCGTCGTACCACACATAACTCCTCCCGCTATTGCTTCTTCCTCTTCACATTATTTAATCTCGTTATTTGCGCTTAACTGAGATTTAATTAGGAACAATCTAGGTTAAACGTTAAATAACGAATATATAATTCCTGGTATTGTTTGCGATCGTTTAGAAACGGACATGTAAACACGGTAGAAAACAGTACGACTATCATGAAGAATGTTACTGACAAAGTCTACGGTCACCACCCGCCACATTTCACTACTAAGGAGAATTAGGCTCACTGTTATTTTCGTCTCTTGTTCGGTCTTTTTATTTTTTCCTCCTCTCTCTCAGCCTGTCTTCTGATTTTCTTCCTATTATCGTAGCATAATAATGGTTCAGTAATTACCGATATTTCTTCTGAGGTTCCCCCTCAAGTTAAATACAAATAGGAACTGAGTGTGGAGCTGCATGACTCCCATGAGTTTAGCGCTTCACGTGCAAAATTATAATAAATCTGATGTGTTGACTACTTACATAAATTAGGTTGTCAGTTTATTTGTCTGGAACAGCTGATTAATATTACACCTTTTATATATGTTAATAAATTGATAAGAAATATATAATTTTGTGTAGTAGGATATTTAATGTAGTTTAAATGTAGCGAAGGAAAGTTTCATGGTATATATTAAGTTAGCTACATAACTGAATTAATTGACAATATTTTAGTCGTGATTTAAAAATTTTATAGAGGCTAATGCTTTTTTTTTATTTATTTTTTATTAGTTTTTTTTTTCTAAAAACATTAACATTCGTCTTGGGTATGATGACACAACATTCAGAACAAGTGTTTAGTGGGGCTACATTTCCTTAAGGAATTAAGTTCATTAGACTCAATAATAGACTGCTGAGTAAATTATCTCTGAACAGCCTAACATGTAATATTCGTCTCTTCTTTTTATTATGCAGTGATTTCACGAATTTTAAGAACTTCAACAAAAATGGACCAATCTATCAAGTAGCTTTAACATATTGTTTGACAGATATTTGAGAGAGAATGTTGGGAAACATCTTATGAGCATAGAAGAAAAATCTTGCTGAAATGCTATGTAATTTCCACGCTCTTATTCACCGTGTGCTGATGTCGTGGACGATCTAGCGCGCTTATGACATAACAAAGATCCGAAGTGAATTATCACAAGTTTTCAACAACCCTTGATAACTTGAGATGAATCTAAAAAATACTATGACGTCATTTCCACAGGGAAACACATATTGTTTTTCTAAACTTTGAAAATCAGTTTTTCAGCCAATCGATTACAGTTAGCGTTCGAAAATATAATAAAAAACAGAAAAGGTAAGCGTATTTGTACTTCCAGTTATGGTAGCCTAAAACAACAGTAAGATCGTTATTCCAGTTTGTAACATATATACACACGTATATACATAGACATAAAATAACACAAACACAATTTTTTTTGATCGACAGGTCGGCCGTCTCCCACCAAGGCAGGGTGACCCAAAAAGAAAGAAAATCCCAAAAAAGAAAATATTTTCATTACCATTCAACACTTTCAACTCATACATAATCACTGTCTTTGCAGAGACTCTCACATACGACAGTTCAGAAGTCCCTCCAAATTGCCAATATCTCAAACCCCTCCTGTACAGTGCAGGCATTGTGCTTCTCATTTCCAGGACTCAAGTCCGGCTAACCGGTTTCTCCGAATGCCTTCACAAAATATTACCCTGCTCACACTCCAACAGCTCGTCAGGTCCCAAAAACCATTCGTCTCCATTCACTCCTATCCAACACGCTCACATATGCTTGCTGAAAGTCCAAGCGCCTCGCTCACAAAATCTCCTTTACTCCTTCCCTCCAACCTCTTCGAGGACGACCCCTACCCCGCCTTCCTTCCCTTACAGACTTATACGCTCTCCATGTCATTCTACTTTGACCCATTCTCTCTAAATGACCAAACCACCTCAACAACCCTTCTTCAGCCGTCTGACTAATACTTTTCGTAACTCCACACCTCCTAATTTCCACACTCAGAATTCTCTGCATAATATTTCCACCACACATTGCATTGCCCTTAGACAAGACATCTCCACTGCCTCCAGCCGCCTCTTCGCTGCAGCATTTGCAACCCAAGCTTCACACAGAGTGTTAGTACCACTATACTTTCGTACATTCCCTTCTGTGCCTCCATGAATAACGTTTTTTGTCTCCACAGATGCCTCAAAGCACCACTCACCTTTTATCCTTCATCAATTTCATGGTTAACCTCATCCTTCATAAACCCATCCGCTGAAAAGTCAACTCACAAAAATATGAAAACATTTACTTCTTCAAATACTCCCTCTCTCCAATGTAATATCCATTTTTTTTATCTAAACTGTTTGATACCCTCATCACCTTATTCTTATCTATGTTCACTTTCAACTTTCTATCTTTGCATACCCTCCCAAACACATCCACTAACCTTTGCAACTTCTCTTTAGAATCTCCCATGATAACAGTATCATCAGCAAAAACTGTGTCACCTTCCATTTAGTATTTGATTCCCCATAATTTAATCCCACCTCTCTCTCTCCAACACCCTAGCATTTACTTCTTTTACAACCCCATCTATAAATATATTAATAACCATGATGACATTACACATCCCTAAGACCTACTTTTACCGGGAAGTAATCTCCCTCTCTCTTACACACCCTAATCTGAGCCTCATTATCCTCATAAAAACCTTTTACAGCATTTAGTAACTTACTACCTATTCCACACACTTGCAACATCTGCCACATTGCTCCTCTATCTACTATATCACATGCCTTCTCTAAATCCATAAATGCAATGAAAACTTCCCTACCTTTATCTAAATACTGTTCTCATATATGCTTCAATGTAAACACCTGATCTACACATCCCCTACCCACTCTAAAGCCTCCTTGCTCGTCTGCAATCCTACTCTCTGTATTACCAATAATTCTTTCAATTTTAACTCTATTGTACAGTTTACCTGGTATACTCAGTAAATTTATTCCCCTATAATTTTTACAATCTCTTTTGTCCCGCTTCCCTTTATATAAAGAAGCTATATATGCTCTCTGCTAATCCCTAGGTACCTTCCCGTCTTTCATACAGTTATTAAACAGAAATACCAACCACTTCAACACTGCTTTTAACATTTCTGTCATGATCCCGTCAGTTCCAGCTGCTTTACCCCCTTTCATTCTACGTAATGCCTCACGCCCCTCTCCCTCACTCACATCCTGCTCTTCTTCACTCCTAAAAGATGTTATACCTCCCTGGCCAGAGCATGAAATTACAGCCTCCCTTTTTTCATCGACATTTAAAAGTTCCTCAAAATATTCCCGCCATCTAGCTTAATACCTCCAGTTCCCCATCTACTAACTCCATTACTCTGTTATTAACTGACAAATCCAGTCGTTCTCTAGATTTTCTTAACTTGTACATCTCACTCCAAGATTTTTTCTTATTTTCAGCAAAATTTCTTGTCAGTGTTTCTCCCACTCTATCATCTGCTCTCCTTTTGCACTCTCTCACCACTCTCTTCACCATTCTTTTACTCTCCATATACTCTGCTCTTCTTATAAAAATCTGCTTTGTAAAAGCCTAGCATAAGCTACCTTTTTCTCTTTTTATCACACCCTTTACTTCATCATTCCACCAATCACTCGTCTTTCCTCCTGCCCCCACCCTCCTATAACCAAAAACTTCTGCCTCACATTCTAATACTGCATTTTTAAAACTATTCCAACTCTCTTCAACCCCCCCACTACTCATAGTTGCAATGGTCCACCTTTCTGCCAATAGTTGCTTGTATCTCACCCTCCTCTCCTCCTCCCTTAGTTTATACATTTTCACCTCTCTCTTACTGTTGCCGTTTTCCTTTCGTCCCATCTACCTCTTACTCTAACTGTAGCTACAACTAAATGATGATAAGATGTATCCGTCGCCCCTCTATAAACATGTACATCCTGAAGCCTACCCATCAACCTTTTATCCACCAATACACAATCTAACAAACTACATTCATTGCGTGCTATATAATACCTAGTATGCTTATTTATCTTCTTTTTCATAAAATATGTATTACTTATTACCAAACCTCTTACTACACATAGCTGAATTATAGGCTTCCCATTTTTATTTGCCCCAAGCACCCCAAATTTACCTGCTACTCCCTCCACAACATTTTTACTCACTTTTGCATTGAGATCCCCAACCACCAGTACTCTCTCACTTGGTTCACAACTCTCCACGCACTCACTCAAGATTTCCCAAAATCTCTCTACACGTCTCTCTTCACCAGGTGCATAAACACTTACTTTAACCTACTTTTCACATCCAACCCTTATTTATTCATTTATATTCCCTCTTTTCCTGCCATAACTTATTCTTCAACATTATTGCCACTCCTTCTTTAGCTAGAGTCCTTTACATGTTGGTACATGAGGTTTTCCAGTACTACCTCCATCATCTTAGCCCTCCACGTTTCTGGGCCTCCATGTGACTCCAGCTTTGCCCTGTTCACATGAGCCCTTCTTGCCAATTCAGTCAGTGTATCAACCATTGCTCTGTTACTCTCATCATAGTCTTGCTTTGGCCTCCTGCTGTTCTGTGGTGGATTATACATCACTGCAATTACCACCTTAGGACCTCCAGACTAAAGTGTTCCTATTATGTAACTCTTGCTTCTCCTCTGTCTCCTTTCTCCAGCTCGTCAAACTCCCATTGGTTTTTGATGAGCACTGCCACTCCTCCACCCCCTCTGTTCACTCTGTCTTTCCTCAGGATCTCAGGCAGGTGAAACTGCAGGTCAACAGAATGTACAGAGAACCTTTACTGCACGTATAAGTTCCATCAAACACCTTAACTACTGGGAACGCCTGGAAGCACATAACTTGTACTCACTTTAGCGCAGGGGAGAGAGATGTATCATAATTTACACCTGGAAGATTCTGGAGGGACTGGTCCCTAATCTGAACAGAGAAATCACTACCAACGAAAGCAAAAGTCTTGGCAGACGATGCAACATACCCCCAGTGAAAAGCAGAGGCGCCACTAGTACACTAAGAGAAAACACAATAAGTGTCCGGGGCCCAAGACTGTTAAACAGCCTCCCACCAGCCATAAGGGGAATTACCAATTGACCCCTGGTTGTCTTCCAGTGGGAGCTGGACAGATACCTAAGTTAGTGCCAAATTAGCCGGGTTGTGGTTCGCACGTTGGACTACGTTCGGTCAGAAATAACAGCCTCGTTGCTCAGGCCCTGATCCACCCGGAGGCATGGTCATGTACCGGGCCGTGGGGGCGCTGATCTCCGGAATACCCTCCAGGTAGCCTCCCTGACAGTAGTCACGGTGGTGTTATTCCCACTGAAGCCTCCCTGACATTAACCACGGTGGTGTTATTCCCACTCCAGCCACCCTGACAGGTGCCACGGGGTGTTATTCCCATTGCAGCCACCCTGACTGGATTCATGGTAGTGTTCTTGTTAGTGTTCATTCAATAGATTTAACATTAACAAAAATACGAACAGCAGAACTGATCATATTGTTCATTAGTGTAACGAGGAAGAACATTAATGCACTCACTAGAGTTAACATTAAAACAACTAGATATATTTCAGTCTCTGTGAGATCCCAGGAAGGTATCCCAGTATTGCATAAACTCAGCTACCTCTACCTTACTGCTCTTCTGTGTCACTGTACTATCCTGTTCTTCTTTGTTCCTGCACTGTTCTTCTGTGTTACTGTGCTCTTCTTCTGTTTCACTGTACTGTTTCTCTGAGTCACTGTACTGTTTCTCTGAGTCACTGTACTGTTTCTCTGAGTCACTGTACTGTTTCTCTGAGTCACTGTACTGTTTCTCTGAGTCACTGTACTGTTTCTCTGAGTCACTGTACTGTTTCTTTGAGTCACTGTACTGTTCTCCTGTGATACTGTACTGTTCTTCTGTGTTACTGTACTGTTCTTCTGAGTTACTGTACTTCTGAGTTACTTACTGTACTGTTGTTCTTCTGTTACTGTATTGTATTGTTCATCTTCTGTGTTACTGTAGTGTACTGTTCTTCTGTGTTACTGTAGTGTACTGTTCTTCTGTGTTACTGTAGTGTACTGTTCTTCTGTGTTACTGTAGTGTACTGTTCTTCTGTGTTGCTGTAGTGTACTGTTCTTCTGTGTTGCTGTAGTGTACTGTTCTTCTGTGTTACTGTAGTGTACTGTTCTTCTGTGTTACTGTAGTGTACTGTTCTTCTGTGTTACTGTACTGTACTGTTCTTCTGTGTTACTGTATTGTACTGTTTCTCTGTGGTACTGTACTGTTCTTCTGTGTTACTGGAATGTACTGTTCTTCTGTGTTACTGGAATGTACTGTTCTTCTGTGTCACTGTACTGTTCTTCTGTTTTACTGTACAATTCATCTGTTTTATAGTACTGATCTTCTGTGTTACGGAACTGATCTTCTGTGTTATTGTGCTGCTGTTCTGTGTTACTGTACTGATATTCTGTGTTACTATAATTTTCTGTGTTATTGAACTATTTTTCTGTGTTACTATACTGGTCTTCTATGTTACCGAACTACTCTTCTGTGTTTTTGTACTGTACTTGTTTTCTCTGGTATTGTACTATACTTAACTTCTGTGTTATTGTATTGCATTGATCTTCTGTGTTACTGAACACATCTTCTGTGTTGTTGTACTGTTGTTCTGAGCTACTGTATTGTTCTTCTGTGTTACTGTACTGTTTTTCTGAGTCACTGTACTGTTCTTCTGCGTTACCGTACTGCATTTTTCTTATGTGTTACTCTTCTGTTCTTCTGTGTTATTGTACTATGCTGTTTTTCTGTGTTTTGTAATGTACTGCTCTTCTGTGTTATTGTACTGGTCCTCTGTGTTACTGAACTTTACTGGGCTTCTGTGTTACTGTACTGCGCTGTTCTTCTGTGTTATTGTACTGTACTGGTCTTCTGTGTTATTGTACTGTACTTGTACTGTGTTACTGTACTGTTCTTCTGTGTTACTTGTGTTATTGTACTGTACTTCTGTGTCTTCTGTGTTATTGTACTGTACTGTTCTTCTGTGTTATTGTACTGTACTGTTCTTCTGTGTTACTGTACTGTACTGTCTTCTGTGTTATTGTACTGTACTGTCTTCTGTGTGTTACTGTCTTCTGTCTTATTTACTGTACTGTTCTTCTCGTTACTGTACTGTATCTGTGTTTCTTCTGTGTTACTGTATCGTTCTTTTGTGTTACTGTACTGTTCTTCTGTGTTATTGTACTGTACTGGTCTTCTGTGTTATTGTATTGTACTGTTCTTCTGTGTTATTGTACTGTACTGTTCTTCTGTGTTATTGTACTGTACTGTTCTTCTGTGTTATTGTACTGTACTGTTCTTCTGTGTTATTGTACTGTACTGTTCTTCTGTGTTATTGTACTGTACTGTTCTTCTGTGTTATTGTACTGTACTGTTCTTCTGTGTCTTCTGTGTTATTGTACTGTACTGGTCTTCTGTGTTATTGTACTGTACTGGTCTTCTGTGTTACTGTACTGTACTGGTCTTCTGTGTTATTGTACTGTACTGTTCTTCTGTGTTATTGTACTGTACTGTTCTTCTGTGTTATTGTACTGTACTGTTCTTCTGTGTTATTGTACTGTACTGGTCTTCTGTGTTATTGTACTGTACTGTTCTTCTGTGTTATTGTACTGTACTGTTCTTCTGTGTTATTGTACTGTACTGGTCTTCTGTGTTATTGTACTGTACTGGTCTTCTGTGTTATTGTACTGTACTGTTCTTCTGTGTTATTGTACTGTACTGTTCTTCTGTGTTATTGTACTGTACTGGTCTTCTGTGTTATTGTACTGGTCTTCTGTGTTATTGTACTGTACTGTTCTTCTGTGTTATTGTACTGTACTGTGTTACTCTTCTGTCTTCTGTGTACTGTACTGGTCTTCTGTGTTACTGTACTGTACTTTTCTTCTGTGTTACTGTACTGTACTGTTCTTCTGTGTTACTGTACTATTCTTCTGTGTTATTGTACTGTACTGTCTTCTGTGTTATTTACTGTGTCTTCTGTGTTACTGTACTGTCTTCTTCTGTGTTATGTGTACTGTACTGGTCTTCTGTGTTACTGTACTGGTCTTCTGTGTACTGTACTGGTCTTCTGTGTTACTGTACTGGTCTTCTGTGTTATTGTACTGTACTGTTCTTCTGTGTGTTACTGTACTGTTATACTGTCTTCTTCTGTGTTACTGTACTGTTCTTGTACTGTCTCTGTCTTCTGTGTTATTGTACTGTACTGTTCTTCTGTGTTACTGTACTGGTCTTCTGTGTTACTGTACTGTTCTTCTGTGTTACTGTACTGGTCTTCTGTGTTACTGTACTGGTCTTCTGTGTTACTATGCTGTTCTTACTCTGTACTGGTCTTCTGTGTTACTGTACTGGTCTTTGTGTACTGTTCTTCTGTGTTACTGTACTGTTCTTCTGTGTTACTGTACTGGTCTTCTGTGTTACTGTACTGTTCTTCTGTGTTACTGTACTGTTCTTCTGTGTTACTGTACTGTTCTTCTGTGTTACTGTACTGGTCTTCTGTGTTACTGTACTGTTCTTCTGTGTTACTGTACTGGTCTTGTGTATTGCAACATTGTTATTTTGTTATGATGTTACTTCTCTTGTATTATATTGTTATTCTGTGTTGCTGTACTGCTTTACGTTATATATGTTTTATGTGTTACTATGCTGTTTTTCTGTTTGTATACTGTTTTTGTGCCACTATGCTGTTTTATGTCTCACTTTACTGTTTTATTTGCTATTACACTGTTATATGTGATGCATTATTGTTTTGTGTATTACTATACTATTTTATTTGTTACTTTATTGTTTTGTTTTTACAATACTGTTTAATGTATTAGTATACTGTTTTATATATTACTATACTGTTTTATATGTTGCTATACAATTTCATATGTGCCTATACTGTTGAATGTGTTACTGTACTGTTTTATGTTACTGTACTGTTCTTATTTGTTACTGTACTGGTGATGCTGACAAACTGTCGTAAAGGTCACTTTTATCCTGAACTGTACTTAAGTGTTGTCTAATGTACTCTTCTTGCGTTTTGCTGTACCAATTTTGTGTATATCTTTAGCGTTCTTGTATATATATTCTTGCTGTATCCCTTGAGGTAAGCTAAAGTTTCTACTCTGCTATATTCACCGAACACTTCAAACTTTCCCAGTGCGCTCTACTCAACAGTGTCTCCCACACTGACATTTATGTCTCTCCAAGCAATTGTTTTGCATCACTCAACATTCCCAACACATTCACTTAACATCTTCCACTGTTATTCTTGTCTGTTTACCAGCGATTAAAATGCAGTGAAATGCTATAACCTACTGCAGTTTTATAGGTTTCCTTCCAGCACTACTGAAGTCACTATGATTCAGTAGCTACGGCAGTTTCTTAGGTTTCCTTCCAGTGGGACTGAAGTCACTATGGTTCAGTAGCTATGGCAATTTCTTAGGTTTCCCTCCAGCAGGACTGAAGTCACTGTGGTTCAGTAGTAACGGAAGTTTCAGAGGTATTTTTCCAACAGTGAAAGTTATTATACGTTATACGTTCAAAAAAATACTTTAGTATTAAGAACAACTTCACAACTAGGTTAGTCACTCTGGTTACAATATCTTCAACACATTCAAAAGCATAATTATGTAACCTTTCAATAAATACATGTTCCACTATTTAAAAGATCTTCATAATGAGAAAAGTCTTTAGTGACAGAAAAATTGCTGACCATCACAAACATAAAACAAAAACTCTCTAAAAAAACGCTTCCAATTTTGGAGATCTCATTTAGTGACAAAAACAGTTTTATCAGAGCATCTTACAGCCTGGCCGACACGTCTCCTGGCCGACACGTCTCCTGGCCGACACGTCTCCTGGCCGACACGTCTCCTGGCCGACACGTCTCCTGGCCGACACGTCTCCTGGCCGACACGTCTCCTGGCCGACACGTCTCCTGGCCGACACGTCTCCTGGCCGACACGTCTCCTGGCCAACACGTCTCCTGGCCGACACGTCTCCTGGCCAACACGTCTCCTGGCCGACACGTCTCCTGGCCGACACGTCTCCTGGCCAACACGTCTCCTGGCCAACACGTCTCCTGGCCAACACGTCTCCTGGCCAACACGTCTCCTGGCCAACACGTCTCCTGGCCGACACGTCTCCTTGTTAATGTAATAGATGAACTTCCGTTAATGAATATCATCTGATGTATGAAGTAATTTAGTTAGAAAATCTGTGACCTTTTATACTGATTTATAAACCAACCTTGATAGTTAAGTTGAAAACGATTCAATGAAAATATAAATGCAGAAATATTTCTTTGCAAATAGAGCACTTGAGGAGTTGAGTCAACTCCAGTAGAAAGTTGTAAGTGCAATAACTACTGTCAACTCCAGTAGAAAGTTGTAAGTGCAATAACTACTGTCAACTCCAGTAGAAAGTTGTAAGTGCAATAACTACTGTCAACTCCAGTAGAAAGTTGTAAGTGCAATAACTACTGTCAACTCCAGTAGAAAGTTGTAAGTGCAATAACTACTGTCAACTCCAGTAGAAAGTTGTAAGTGCAATAACTACTGTCAACTCCAGTAGAAAGTTGTAAGTGCAATAACTACTGTCAACTCCAGTAGAAAGTTGTAAGTGCAATAACTACTGTCAACTCCAGTAGAAAGTTGTAAGTGCAATAACTACTGTCAACTCCAGTAGAAAGTTGTAAGTGCAATAACTACTGTCAACTCCAGTAGAAAGTTGTAAGTGCAATAACTACTGTCAACTCCAGTAGAAAGTTGTAAGTGCAATAACTACTGTCAACTCCAGTAGAAAGTTGTAAGTGCAATAACTACTGTCAACTCCAGGAGAAAGTTGTAAGTGCAATAACTACTGTCAACTCCAGGAGAAAGTTTTAGTGCAATAACTACTGTCAACTCCAGTAGAAAGTTGTAAGTGCAATAACTACTGTCAACTCCAGTAGAAAGTTGTAAGTGCAATAACTACTGTCAACTCCAGTAGAAAGTTGTAAGTGCAATAACTACTGTCAACTCCAGTAGAAAGTTGTAAGTGCAATAACTACTGTCAACTCCAGTAGAAAGTTGTAAGTGCAATAACTACTGTCAACTCCAGTAGAAAGTTGTAAGTGCAATAACTACTGTCAACTCCAGTAGAAAGTTGTAAGTGCAATAACTACTGTCAACTCCAGTAGAAAGTTGTAAGTGCAATAACTACTGTCAACTCCAGTAGAAAGTTGTAAGTGCAATAACTACTGTCAACTCCAGTAGAAAGTTGTAAGTGCAATAACTACTGTCAACTCCAGTAGAAAGTTGTAAGTGCAATAACTACTGTCAACTCCAGTAGAAAGTTGTAAGTGCAATAACTACTGTCAACTCCAGTAGAAAGTTGTAAGTGCAATAACTACTATTAACTTTTAACTCTAATTACGAAACACAACAAAAATATATACTGCAACATAGATAATCATGAAATGTTAATTAACCCTTATAAAACTTAAACGAAATTTAAATAAAATAAGAAGAAAAGGAAATTAAGTTTATCATATTAGGGTAATAAAATTAACAAAAATAATTATGAAACATAACTAATACAAATATTAAATATAATATTAAGTGAATATATTTTATATTTATTATATTATGAAATATATTCATGCATTTCAGATTAATATGAATATATTGATATCATTTATTTCCTCGGTTTGATATTATTGCTCAAGTTAATTACAAAACAAATAAAATGAAACGCGAAATCAAAACACTTACAACGTCATATATGTGAGCTTACCTGCTTGTCTCTGCTTACAAAGCTGTGCTTGTTGTAGACAAACACCTGAGACCTGCTTGTCTCTGCTTACAAAGCTGTGCTTGTTGTAGACAAACACCTGAGACCTGCTTGTCTCTGCTTACAAAGCTGTGCTTGTTGTAGACAAACACCTGAGACCTGCTTGTCTCTGCTTACAAAGCTGTGCTTGTTGTAGACAAACACCTGAGACCTGCTTGTCTCTGCTTACAAAGCTGTGCTTGTTGTAGACAAACACCTGAGACCTGCTTGTCTCTGCTTACAAAGCTGTGCTTGTTGTAGACAAACACCTGAGACCTGCTTGTCTCTGCTTACAAAGCTGTGCTTGTTGTAGACAAACACCTGAGACCTGCTTGTCTCTGCTTACAAAGCTGTGCTTGTTGTAGACAAACACCTGAGACCTGCTTGTCTCTGCTTACAAAGCTGTGCTTGTTGTAGACAAACACCTGAGACCTGCTTGTCTCTGCTTACAAAGCTGTGCTTGTTGTAGACAAAAACACCTGAGACTTGCTTGTCTCTGCTTACAAAGCTGTGTTTGTTGTAGACAAACACTTGAGACCTGCTTGTCTCTGCTTACGAAGCTGTGCTTGTTGTAGGCAAACTCCTGAAACCTGCTTGTCTCTGCTTACAAAACTGTGCTTGTTGTAGAAAAACACCTGAGACCTCCTTGTCCCTGCTTACAAAGCTGTGCTTGTTGTAGACAAACACCTGAAACCTGCTTGTCCCTGCTTACAAAGCTGTGCTTGTTGTAGAAAAACACCTGTAGACACTTGAGACCTGCTTGTCTTACAAAGCTGTGCTTGTTGTAGACAAAAACACCTGAGACTTGCTTGTCTCTGTTTACAAAGCTGTGCTTGTTGTAGACAAACACCTGAGACCTGCTTGTCTCTGCTTACAAAGGTGTGCTTGTTGTAGAAAAACACCTGAGACCTCCTTGTCCCTGCTTACAAAGCTGTGCTTGTTGTAGACAAACACCTGAAACCTGCTTGTCTCTGCTTACAAAGCTGTGCTTGTTGTAGACAAACACCGGAGACTTGCTTGTCTCTGCTTACAAAGCTGTGCTTTGTTCACTAGCTTATGGATTTGATAAAACAAAAAGAGTAATACTTATCTGAATAGAATACGGCATATGTGCGGACAAGCAGCTTATAAACCGTAGGCAGGAGAGGTGCAGCAGTCGTAGATGGTGTCACATTTGTCCAGTGTGGAATTCTTTGCTTGCCTAACCCTTGGGCACGACCTACTTCCACATTGGACAAATGTGACACCACCTACGACTGCTACACCTCTCCTGCCTACGGTTTATAAGCTGCTTCTCCGCACATATGCCGTATTCTATTCAAGATTGATGGGCTGACCACATCGACTCAAGATTGAGGGACTGATTACCTCATTCTCCTCCTGTTCTTCAAGTTTCTCCTGTATGGACTGATGAAGCCACTGTGTGGCGAAATGTTTCCTCAATAAAGATACCCAAGAGTTGCACATGTGTCTAATTTATCAAGATGAGTGCGTACTAGTGAGCCACTAGACACAGAATGTGAAATGAGTGCGCTACCACTGAGTCACGAGACTCAATATGCGGTGTGAGTGCGCTGCGAGTGAGCCACGAGACTCAGAATGCGAGTTGAGTGTGCGTGCACATGACTATCCTATGGGCGAGGAATCTTTGAAAGTGTTAGTCAGTTGCTCTTCAGACAGGAAGCTGAAAATCGCAGCTGTCTATACCTTCCAGCTGAAGCCTAATATAATGTGGTTATGAGATCTGCCAGCTTTTACGTTATTTAATGATATGGTAATTATATTTTAAACTTTAGACTTGTAAAATTTTAAATGGTTTTTAAAATAAGATATTTCGTAAAGTTTAAATTTTTTTTGTAATTCTGTAATTATTGTTAATCTGAAGATGGGAATAGAAAGTCTAAAGCGCTGTCATAAAAATTGCCTTGTCGTTGGCTCTAGTGAATAATTTAGAGATCACTCTCTGTATAGGCTACTCTGTTAACCTATGAACGAAATTCATGACATACATACCACACAGACGGGTTTTCCTCTGCTGTATGGTTTATTCAACATGTATATTCAATATTGCACTTAACTTTCGATGAGTTCATTGAATAATAATGAATAATTCTCTGAGAATATGACGAACGAGTTCAGAAACATTGCTCCGTCAATCTTACACAAACAGTGATCTAATGACCCATTCCAGTGTCACAGGACTATTACGAAGAGCACACACAGGTTTGTGAAGTATTCAAATGAGCACTTACTGTAATACACTTATAGCAAAACCTGATATAATTAAAGCACATTCATCAGCTTCATATTTCAATGAGTTTTCAATCTTCTGGCAGTTCATCTTCCACGTTTATATACATGGATGTAGAATCACCTGGCTCTTACTGTTTATATTGATTTATCTTGTAGTTTCGCCAAACATAAGACATTTTATTTTTTGTAACAGCTGTGTCAAATAATGCTGATTTGCACAAATTGCTGTAATCTACCTCTTCAAATAGTGGTCCATCTTTTTTTCCTATTTTTAAATAAACCTTTAATTTAAGAGATGGCATATCTAAAAACTGGCACGTGACGCTCAGGATCCTGAAATCTATAAAGGTATAAAGGTAAAGTGTAAAGGTGAAGAAAGGAACCTGAGCAGTGGCCGGACAGCATGGAATGAAGCTGAAGATCAAGAGGTCGACTGGAGAGGTAGAAATAATAAAGAAGCAAGAGACTGCTGTGAACTTCGAAATATTTCTGTGTGCTACCAGAAGAATGGGAGTCAACTACTGGGAACGTCGCAGTGAAGAACAACAAGGAAGGTAAGAATATTGTGCTTGTTGGGGACAGTCAGTTTAGGTACGTGGATAGGGCCTTCTGCTTGAAGGAAAGGAGTAGGAGATAGAGGGCGTGCTTCCCTGGGGCTGGGATGGAGGATAATGTTAGCCGGCTTGACATCATGTATGGTAATGGGACCAGTCCTATTTGCCTCAGTGTTGGAAGCGATGATGTAAGAAAGCGTAGAAGTGAGGATTTAGTTAGAAGATATAGGGCAGCAATAGACATTATTAGGAAGAAGGGAGGAAACCCTGTTATTTGTGGAATTTTGCCAAAATGGGGTGTTGTAAATGAATGGCTGTCCAGAGCGATTGGTATAAATTGCTGGCTGGACAAACACTGTAAGGATAATGCAGTACCATTCATTGAAAACTGGGACCACTTCAATGAGCGAAATGGTATGTATGCCAGGAATGGGGTTCACTTATCCAGGGCAGGTGTGGGATTTCTCGCTAGCTCAGTTGAGGATGTTGTTAGGGCTTTAAACTAGGATTCGTTAGAGGTATGATTTTAGTAATGGAAAATAATGAGTGTCGAAATATTGATTTAGGTTTTGATATCATAAACCTTAACAATAACAGTCATCGAGTAACACAGGGTAATGAGAGTAACATAAATTGTGTAAAAGAAAAGCTGAATAGAAAAAAGGCTCACAAGAATAAGCACATTAATGTATGCTATAATAACTGTCGAAGTACCAGAAATAAAATTAATAAATTACGTTTGGTAGCATGTGCTGGGAACTTTCATGTCATCGCAATATCTAAAAAATGGTATAATTTAAAGAGTCGGGATATGGTTGCTGAGTGTCATATTCAAGCGTTTAAGTTGTTCCATGTAGGTAGATAAAACAGGTATAAAAACAGAGGGATCAGTAACAGAATCAGTTTTGGAAGAGTTTCTAGAATGTCGAGAATAACTAATTCTAGGTGAAGTATACCGACCTCCAGACTTGGATTACGACAGAGGGAGATTTCTTTGGAAAGAAACTGTTAGAGCTTCTAGACACAATAAGATAATGATAGTAGGGAATTTTAACTTTAGTCAAATTGACTGGATTTTTTTGATCGGTAAAATGGAGCTCAGTGACTTTATGGAAGACGTTCAGGACTATTTTCTGAAGCAGTGTGTAACAGAACCTACCAGGGTTCATAATTTGCTAGACCTGGTCTTGTCAAATAAGAAAACACTCGTAAATAACCTGGAGGTCGCTGAAGAGCTTGGCGCAAGTGATCATAAATCCATTACTTTTAGCATTTCCTGGGAATACGAGAATAATGACAATACTGTAAAAGTCTCTGATTTTCGTTCTGCCGATTATAATGGACTCAGGGAACACCTGTCTAATCTTGATTGGGGGTAATCTAGCTAATGATTTTATTGACGATGATCATACTTACGATTACGAAGGGATCTCTGCGTTTATGATCTTGTCTTAATAATGTACAACGTGCTCTGAGTATATATATTCCCCAGGGAGAAATTAGGCCAAATACTAACGATCCCAAATTAACAGGAAGCTAAAGCATCCAGTTTAAAAGAGAAGTAAAAATGGGGATTAGAAAGGCTAAACATGGCTGTGGAATTAGAATGCTAATGAATTAAAGACTAATCCAAAAGGGTTCTTTCAAGTGTACTAACGAAAAAAAGTCCTCTGAAAATTGGGAATGGACAGCTGACGGATAACGAACTGGAAATGTGTTCTCTAGTTAAGTTAATGATTATTTTTTGTCTGTCTTTACACAAGAAGACGTAAATGATATTCTAGAAATGAACAATTATTCAGTTCCTGAAGAATTCCATTTAACTATTATTACTGTCACGAGGGACATGGTTATCAAACATACAGATAAACTGAAACAAAATAAGTCCCCGGGACCCGACGAGTTGTTTTCCAGGATACTTAAAGAATGCAAGATGGAACTTAGTCGGCTATTAATGAGTATGTTTAATGCGTCCATCCTAATTGGTGTTGTGCCAAATATGTGGAAGATAGCTAATGTAGTTCCTATATTCAAATCAGGGGAAAAGTCCATTCCAGCAAATTACCGTCCAATTACCCTGACGTCTGTAGTAAGCAAATTATTAGAATCAATTATAGCTGATATTATTAGAAGTCACCTTGAAGAGCATAATTTGATAAATGAATTTCAGCATGGGTTCACGAGACGTCGTTTCTGCCTTTTTACCATTACGTTCTTCATTAAACCTTTGAGGCAGTAGACAGTGATAAAGAATGATATTGCTTATTTGGATTTCAGCAAAGCCTTCACAAAAGGCTTAAAAAAAGTAGCAGCTCATGGTATAGGAGGTAAAGTTATAACATTAATAGAGTCATGGCTTACCAATAGAAAGTAGAGTTTTTTAATGGAGTCAAATCTGAATGGGGATTAGTCACTAGTGGCGTTCCACAATGATCAGTTTTAGGCCCGTTGATGTTCACAATTTACACTGATGACCTTGATGTAGGAATTACAAGTGACGTGAACAAATTTGCTGATGATACAAAAATAGGTTGTATGAGTCATTCTGAGGAGGATACCAGTGAATTCCAGGAGGATTTGAACAAATTAATGTACTGGGAATAACCCTCGAAGTTATAAACTAGGTGAAGTAGAGCTTGATCATACAGAATGTGAAAAAAAACTTGGGAGTCATGGTAAGCAGAAATCTAAAGCCAACAACAGTGCCTACGTGTGCGCAATAAGGCTAATAGATTACTAGGATTTATTTTAAGAAGTATTAGCAACAGAAGTCCAAAAGTTATTTTACAGCTTTACACAACACTAGTGAGGCCTCATTTAGATTATGTCGCTCAGTTTTGGTCTCTTTACTACAGGATGGATATAGACTCATTGGAGAACATACAGAGAAGAATGACTAAAGTGATTTACTGTATAAGGAATCTCCCATATGAAGATAGACTTAGAGCACTGAATCTTCACTCTCTGGAGAAACGTAGAATGAGGGGAGATACCATTGTAGTGTATAAGTGGATGATGGGCATAAACAAAAGTGATATTAATAAATTACAGAGGATGTCGAACCAGGTAAGAATCAGAAATAACGGATTTAAGTTGGATAAATTTAGATTTAGAAATGATATATATAAGTAATGATTTTCGAGCAGAGTTATGGATGCGTTGAACAATCTTCCGAGTAGGCTGAAAGAGGCTAGGACCTTGGGTAGATTTAAAAAGAGATTGGGCAAAGTGCTGGAGCAGACGAATGAGAGAGTGCAGGACCAGAGGAAGGAATGAGTGATGGAGCAGAGGAATGAGTGAGTACTGGAGCAGACGAAGGAGAGAGTGCTAGAGCAGAGGAAGGAGTGAGTGCTGGAGCAGAGGAAGGAATGAGTTCTGGAGCACATGGAGGAGTGAGTGCTGGAGCAGAGGAAGGAATGAGTTCTGGAGCACATGGAGGAGTGAGTGCTGGAGCAGAGGAAGGAATGAGTTCTGGAGCACATGGAGGAGTGAGTGCTGGAGCAGAGGAAGGAATGAGTGCTGGAGCAGAGGAAGGAATAAGTGCTGGAGCAGAGGAAGGAATGAGTGCTAGAGCAGAGGAAGGAATGAGTCCTGGAGCAGAGGAAGGAATGAGTGCTGGAGCAGAGGAAGGAATGAGTGCTGGAGCACATGGAGGAGTGAGTGCTGGAGCAGAGGAAGGAATAAGTGCTGGAGCAGAGTGCTGGGAAGGAATAAGGAAGGAATGAGTGGAGCAGAGGAAGGAATGAGTGCTGGAGCAGAGGAAGGAATGAGTGCTGGAGCAGGGAAGGAATGAGTGCTGGAGCAGAGGAAGGAATGAGTGCTGGAGCAGAGGAAGGAATGAGTGCTGGAGCTGGAGCAGGAAGGAATAAGTGCTGGAGCAGAGGAAGGAATGAGTGCTGGAGCAGAGGAAGGAATAAGTGCTGGAGCAGAGGAAGGAATGAGTGCTGGAGCAGAGGAAGGAATGAGTGCTGGAGCAGAGGAAGGAATAAGTGCTGGAGCAGAGGAAGGAATGAGTGCTGGAGCAGAGGAAGGAATAAGTGCTGGAGCAGAGGAAGGAATAAGTGCTGGAGCAGAGGAAGGAATGAGTGCTGGAGCAGAGGAAGGAATGAGTGCTGGAGCAGAGGAAGGAATAAGTGCTGGAGCAGAGGAAGGAATGAGTGCTGGAGCAGAGGAAGGAATGAGTGCTGGAGCAGAGGAAGGAATAAGTGCTGGAGCAGAGGAAGGAATGAGTGCTGGAGCAGAGGAAGGAATGAGTGCTGGAGCAGAGGAAGGAATGAGTGCTGGAGCAGAGGAAGGAATGAGTGCTGGAGCAGAGGAAGGAATAAGTGCTGGAGCAGAGGAAGGAATGAGTGCTGGAGCAGAGGAAGGAATGAGTGCTGGAGCAGAGGAAGGAATGAGTGCTGGAGCAGAGGAAGGAATAAGTGCTGGAGCAGAGGAAGGAATGAGTGCTGGAGCAGAGGAAGGAATAAGTGCTGGAGCAGAGGAAGGAATGAGTGCTGGAGCAGAGGAAGGAATAAGTGCTGGAGCAGAGGAAGGAATGAGTGCTGGAGCAGAGGAAGGAATAAGTGCTGGAGCAGAGGAAGGAATGAGTGCTGGAGCAGAG
This sequence comes from Cherax quadricarinatus, assembly GCF_038502225.1. Taxonomy (NCBI): domain Eukaryota; kingdom Metazoa; phylum Arthropoda; class Malacostraca; order Decapoda; family Parastacidae; genus Cherax; species Cherax quadricarinatus. The sequence goes on from NW_027196766.1 coordinate 38,877, forward strand.
GAAGGAATGAGTGCTGGAGCAGAGGAAGGAATAAGTGCTGGAGCAGAGGAAGGAATGAGTGCTGGAGCAGAGGAAGGAATGAGTGCTGGAGCAGAGGAAGGAATAAGTACTGGAGCAGAGGAAGGAATAAGTACTGGAGCAGAGGAAGGAATAAGTACTGGAGCAGAGGAAGGAATAAGTACTGGAGCAGAGGAAGGAATAAGTACTGGAGCAGAGGAAGGAATGAGAGGAAGGAATGAGTGCTGGAGCAGAGGAAGGAATAAGTGCTGGAGCAGAGGAAGGAATTAGTGCTGGAGCAGAGGAAGGAATGAGTGCTGGAGCAGAGGAAGGAATAAGTGCTGGAGCAGAGGAAGGAATGAGTGCCGGAGCAGAGGATGGAATAAGTGCTGGAGCAGAGGATGGAATAAGTGCTGGAGCAGCGGAAGGAATAAGTGCTGGAGCAGAGGAAGGAATAAGTGCTGGAGCAGAGGAAGGAATAAGTGCTTGAGCAGAGGAAGGAATGAGTGCTGGAGCAGGGGAAGGAATGAGTGTCGGAGGAGGGGAAGGAATAAGTGCTGGAGCAGAGGAAGGAATGAGTGTCGGAGGAGGGGAAGGAATAAGTGCTGGAGCAGAGGAAGGAATGAGTGCTGGAGCAGAGGAAGGAATGAGTGCTGGAGCAGAGGAAGGAATGAGTGCTGGAGCAGAGGAAGGAATAAGTGCTGGAGCAGAGGAAGGAATGAGTGCTGGAGCAGAGGAAGGAATGAGTGCTGGAGCAGAGGAAGGAATAAGTGCTGGAGCAGAGGAAGGAATAAGTGCTGGAGCAGAGGAAGGAATGAGTGCTGGAGCAGAGGAAGGAATAAGTGCTGGAGCAGAGGAAGGAATAAGTGCTGGAGCAGAGGAAGGAATGAGTGCTGGAGCAGAGGAAGGAATGAGTGCTGGAGCAGAGGAAGGAATGAGTGCTGGAGCAGAGGAAGGAATAAGTGCTGGAACAGAGGAAGGAATAAGTGCTGGAGCAGAGGAAGGGAGCAGAGGAAGGAAGGAGCGCTGGAGCAGAGGAAGGAATACGTGCGGGAACAGAGGAAGGAATAAGTGCTGGAGCAGAGGAAGGAATGAGTGCTGGAGCAGAGGAAGGAATGAGTGCTGGAGCAGAGGAAGGAATAAGTGCTGGAGCAGAGGAAGGGAGTGCTGGAGCAGGAAGGGAGCAGAGGAAGGAATAAGTGCTGGAGCAGAGGAAGGAATAAGTGCTGGAGCAGAGGAAGGAATGAGTGCTGGAGCAGAGGAAGGAATGAGTGCTGGAGCTGGAGCAGAGGAAGGAATCAGTGCTGGAGCAGAGGAAGGAATAAGTGCTGGAGCAGAGGAAGGAGTGCTGGAGCAGGAAGGAAGTGCTGGAGCAGAGGAAGGAATGAGTGCTGGAGCAGAGGAAGGAATAAGTGCTGGAGCTGGAGAGGAAGGAAGAAGTGCTGGAGCAGAGGAAGGAATGAGTGCTGGAGCAGAGGAAGGAATAAGTGCTGGAGCAGAGGAAGGAATGAGTGCTGGAGCAGAGGAAGGAATAAGTGCTGGAGCAGAGGAAGGAATAAGTGCTGGAGCAGAGGAAGGAATAAGTGCTGGAGCAGAGGAAGGAATGAGTGCTGGAGCAGAGGAAGGAATAAGTGCTGGAGCAGAGGAAGGAATGAGTGCTGGAGCAGAGGAAGAAATGAGTGCTGGAACAGAAGAAGGAATGAGTGATGGAGCAGAGGAATGAGTGAGTACTGGAGCAGACGAAGGAAGAGGAAGTGCTGGATCAGAGGAAGGAATAAGTGCTGGAGCAGAGGAAGGAATAAGTGCTGGAGCAGAGGAAGGAATGAGTGCTGGAGCAGAGGAAGGAAGTGCTGGAGCAGAGGAAGGAATAAGTGCTGGAGCTGGAGCAGAAGGAAGAGCAGAGGAAGGAATGAGTGCTGGAGCAGAGGAAGGAATAAGTGCTGGAGCAGAGAAAGGAATAAGTGCTGGAGCAGAGAAAGGAATAAGTGCTGGAGCAGAGGAAGGAATAAGTGCTGGAGCAGAGGAAGGAATAAGTGCTGGAGCAGAGGAAGGAATGAGTGCTGGAGCAGAGGAAGGAATAAGTGCTGGAGCAGAGGAAGGACTCAGTGCTGGAGCAGAGGAAGGAATGAGTGCTGGAGCAGAGGAAGGAATAAGTGCTGGAGCAGAGGAAGGAATAAGTGCTGGAGCAGAGGAAGGAATAAGTGCTGGAGCAGAGGAAGGAATAAGTGCTGGAGCAGAGGAAGGAATAAGTGCTGGAGCAGAGGAAGGAATAAGTGCTGGAGCAGAGGAAGGAATAAGTGCTGGAGCAGAGGAAGGAATAAGTGCTGGAGCAGAGGAAGGAATGGAGCAGGGGAAGGAATAAGTGCTGGAGCAGAAGAAGGAATGAGTGCTGGAGCAGAGGAAGGAATGAGTGCTGGAGCAGAGGAAGGAATGAGTGCTGGAGCAGAGGAAGGAATGAGTGCTGGAGCAGAGGAAGAAATGAGTGCTGGAGCAGAAGAAGGAATGAGTGCTGGAGCAGAGGAAGGAATAAGTGCTGGAGCAGAGGAAGGAATGAGTGCTGGAGCAGAGGAAGGAATAAGTGCTGGAGCAGAGGAAGGAATGAGTGCTGGAGCAGAGGAAGGAATAAGTGCTGGAGCAGAGGAAGGAATAAGTGCTGGAGCAGAGGAAGGAATGAGTGCTGGAGCAGAGGAAGGAATGAGTGCTGGAGCAGAGGAAGGAATGAGTGCTGGAGCAGAGGAAGGAATAAGTGCTGGAGCAGAGGAAGGAATGAGTGCTGGAGCAGGGGAAGGAATGAGTGCTGGAGCAGAGGAAGGAATGAGTGCTGGAGCAGAGGAAGGAATAAGTGCTGGAGCAGAGGAAGGAATGAGTGCTGGAGCAGAGGAAGGAATAAGTGCTGGAGCAGAGGAAGGAATGAGTGCTGGAGCAGAGGAAGGAATGAGTGCTGGAGCAGAGGAAGGAATGAGTGCTGGAGCAGAGGAAGGAATAAGTGCTGGAGCAGAGGAAGGAATAAGTGCTGGAGCAGAGGAAGGAATGAGTGCTGGAGCAGAGGAAGGAATAAGTGCTGGAGCAGAGGAAGGAATAAGTGCTGGAGCAGAGGAAGGAATAAGTGCTGGAGCAGGGGAAGGAATAAGTGCTGGAGAGGGAGGAATTAGTGATGGAGCAGAGGAAGGAATGAGTGCTGGAGCAGAGGAAGGAATTAGTGCTGGAGCAGAGGAAGGAATAAGTGCTGGAGCAGAGGAAGGAATGAGTGCTGGAGCAGAGGAAGGAATGAGTGCTGGAGCAGAGGAAGGAATAAGTGCTGGAGCAGAGGAAGGAAGTGCTGGAGCAGAGGAAGGAATGAGTGCTGGAGCAGAGGAAGGAATAAGTGCTGGAGCAGAGGAAGGAAAGTGCTGGAGCAGAGGAAGGAATGAGTGCTGGAGCAGAGGAAGGAATGAGTGCTGGAGCAGAGGAAGGAATAAGTGCTGGAGCAGAGGAAGGAATGAGTGCCGGAGCAGAGGAAGGAATAAGTGCTGGAGCAGAGGAAGGAATGGAGCAGAGGAAGTGCTGGAGCAGAGGAAGGAAAGTGCTGGAGCAGAGGAAGGAATGAGTGCTGGAGCAGAGGAAGGAATGAGTGCTGGAGCAGAGGAAGGAATGGAGCAGAGGAAGTGCTGGAGCAGAGGAAGGAATAAGTGCTGGAGCAGAGGAAGGAATAAGTGCTGGAGCAGAGGAAGGAATTAGTGCTGGTGCAGAGGAAGGACTAAGTGCTGGAGCAGAGGAAGGAAATGGAGCAGAGGAAGGAATGAGTGCTGGAGCAGAGGAAGGAATAAGTGCTGGAGCAGAGGAAGGAATAAGTGCTGGAGCAGAGGAAGGAATGAGTGCTGGAGCAGAGGAAGGAATAAGTGCTGGAGCAGAGGAAGGAATAAGTGCTGGAGCAGAGGAAGGAAGGAAAGTGCTGGAGCAGAGGAAGGAATAAGTGCTGGAGCAGAGGAAGGAATGAGTGCTGGAGCAGAGGAAGGAATAAGTGCTGGAGCAGAGGAAGGAATAAGTGCTGGAGCAGAGGAAGGAATAAGTGCTGGAGCAGAGGAAGGAATGAGTGCTGGAGCAGAGGAAGGAATGAGTGCTGGAGCAGAGGAAGGAATAAGTGCTGGAGCAGAGGAAGGAATAAGTGCTGGAGCAGAGGAAGGAATGAGTGCTGGAGCAGAGGAAGGAATAAGTGCTGGAGCAGAGGAAGGAATAAGTGCTGGAGCAGAGGAAGGAATAAGTGCTGGAGCAGAGGAAGGAATAAGTGCTGGAGCAGAGGAAGGAATAAGTGCTGGAGCAGAGGAAGGAATGAGTGCTGGAGCAGAGGAAGGAATGAGTGCTGGAGCAGAGGAAGGAATAAGTGCTGGAGCAGAGGAAGGAATGAGTGCTGGAGCAGAGGAAGGAATAAGTGCTGGAGCAGAGGAAGGAATAAGTGCTGGAGCAGAGGAAGGAATAAGTGCTGGAGCTGCTGGAGCAGAGGAAGGAATGAGTGCTGGAGCAGAGGAAGGAATAAGTGCTGGAGCAGAGGAAGGAATGAGTGCTGGAGCAGAGGAAGGAATAAGTGCTGGAGCAGAGGAAGGAATAAGTGCTGGAGCAGAGGAAGGAATAAGTGCTGGAGCAGAGGAAGGAATAAGTGCTGGAGCAGAGGAAGGAATGAGTGCCGGAGCAGGGGAAGGAATAAGTGCTGGAGCAGGGGAAGGAATAAGTGCTGGAGCAGAGGAAGGAATGAGTGCCGGAGCAGGGGAAGGAATAAGTGCTGGAGCAGAGGAAGGAATAAGTGCTGGAGCAGAGGAAGGAATAAGTGCTGGAGCAGAGGAAGGAATAAGTGCTGGAGCAGAGGAAGGGAAGTGCTGGAGCAGAGGAAGGAATTAGTGCTGGAGCAGAGGAAGGAATAAAGTGCTGGAGCAGAGGAAGGAGTGCTGGAGCAGGGGAAGGAATAAAGTGCTGGAGCAGGGGAAGGAATGAGTGCTGGAGCAGAGGAAGGAATGAGTGCTGGAGCAGAGGAAGGAATAAGTGCTGGAGCAGAGAAAGGAAGTGCTGGAGCAGAGGAAGGAATAAGTGCTGGAGCAGGGGAAGGAATGAGTGCTGGAGCAGAGGAAGGAATAAGTGCTGGAGCAGAGGAAGGAATGAGTGCTGGAGCAGAGGAAGGAATAAGTGCTGGAGCAGAGGAAGGGAGCAGAGGAAGGAATGGAGCAGGGGAAGGAATGAGTGCTGGAGCAGAGGAAGGAAAGTGCTGGAGCAGAGGAAGGAATGAGTGCTGGAGCAGAGGAAGGAATAAGTGCTGGAGCAGAGGAAGGAATGAGTGCTGGAGCAGAGGAAGGAATGAGTGCTGGAGCAGAGGAAGGAATAAGTGCTGGAGCAGAGGAAGGAATAAGTGCTGGAGCAGAGGAAGGAATAAGTGCTGGAGCAGAGGAAGGAATAAGTGCTGGAGCAGAGGAAGGAATAAGTGCTGGAGCAGAGGAAGGAATAAGTGCTGGAGCAGAGGAAGGAATAAGTGCTGGAGCAGAGGAAGGAATAAGTGCTGGAGCAGAGGAAGGAATGAGTGCTGGAGCAGAGGAAGGAATGAGTGCTGGAGCAGAGGAAGGAATGAGTGCTGGAGCAGAGGAAGGAATGAGTGCTGGAGCAGAGGAAGGAATGAGTGCTGGAGCAGAGGAAACAAAGACGCAACAACAAACACTGTAACAACAAACATAACTCTTACGTGAAGTATTAATAAAACATGTAATAATTTTCTTGTAACCAGACTTACTTCTTTTTTGATAAATAATTAATTAAAATTCAAAATAATAATTTTTTAGTGTAAAATACAGTTTCTTTAGTTGGACTTAAAATGGTAACACTGGAAATTTCAAGTGGATTTATGTAGTTTTTTGGCATACCATGATTGAACAAATAAATGCAAAAAGTTTTAATTATCAATGTACATTTCCTAAACCCATCTGGCACCTTTTTCTGTCAAGTGATAGCGATTACTTTACATAGGCAACGCATCTGCGCCTTTTCCTCAGACTCTTCGATACTTTCCTCATAACAACCTCCTTGGCACCTATTGCTATCCTCTTCTCGCACCTTCATTTCCTTCATTCCCTCCTCCCCTTCCTCCTCCTTCACTTGCGCCTTCTACTATTCCTAGTCCCAGGTGCTGGAGTCGAGCAGTGAATGGAGGCTGGGATTAATGATTTTGTCACATTTCTCCTTTCGTGTTCTTGTTTTAACAGTGAATCAAGGACCGTCCATCTATTCCTTGTCTTCACAATCACATAACGAAGGTAAGAGGGAGACCTGAATAACAACACAGGAAATCCACCAAAAATCCCATCTATGCTGTGTAATTCTTACTGAGATTCTTCTTTGCAACCAGAGATTTTCTTCTATTCCTACCACTGCTTCCTGTATATTACTGACTCTGCAATACTCGCGCACGCAGGCACGCACGTACGATTACACACATCAGTCCAGGAGCTATGACTCGATCCTTGCAACCACAATTAGGCAAGTACACATAGTTTTGGAATATAAGATAAATAGATGAGGGGTTAAATAGTTAAGGATACTACTATAGACTGAATAAGAATAAAACAAAATGAGTGACAACATCTAAATACATTTGTCGCTGCTTTGCGAATCGAAACAGAATGTGAATTTTGTGAGGTACTGGGTGACCTCCAGGAAGAGATGGACAAAAGCTTTCAAAGGTTTTATGAATGAAAGGAAACACAGATGTTGTGAATGTTTCTAGAGGAACACTGGGCAAAGAACATGGAAGCGAAAGTTTTAGAAATAAGAAAGGGAAGTGGAGAGTGATGGTAGAAGAGGCAGAGGTAAACTAAAAGGAAGAGCAAGGAGAAATATGTTTGTAGACATGTTAACTGGAGACCAGACTGAAAAATTCATCATACGAAATACAAGAGAGTTGTTAATGTGTGATAAGACAAGTTGAGAAGATAACTCAGGAAGATTAGGATCACTGATGATTTAGACACTTACGGAGACTACAGGCAAATGAAAGGCAGGATACGTAGGAAAATTACGTTAGGAACACTTAGGGAATCATAGAAATTTAACTGAGAATGTAGGAAAAAAAATGAAAAAAAAAAAAACAAGTATACTGAAGTTTTTATAAAATTCCCAGGACGACCACCATTTGAAGATGTAATTCAATGGCCACTTTATCCAAGAACGATATAGCACATGCTGTTTAATACCAGCTACTGTATTTCAACGTATGCAATAATAATAGTACAAAGTGAAACATATAAGTTATTACTGCAGATAAACATTAGCGTTGAAGACCTGAATTCTCACTATATCACATACAAACTTATATTCCAGCTTCTGGAATAAAAATGGCAAATTAGACAAACAGTCAAAAACTGATTCAGACTTTTTTTTTCCAGTTTTGTTTATTAAAACACAAAATGAAACCTACAGATGACAAAAATTCAATACAATCGCCTTTGTAAATGAGACTGACTAGTACTGAAGAATCAAGTACGTAAATTAACAAGAACATTGAACTTTTTTACAAAGGTCTTCAGGTAAACTAAGTCACATAAAGTACAGTTAACTTAAGATAATACAATAAAGTCAGTTACTTGACAGAAACCAATTTGTTTAATAAAACTGCCACGTGTAAACTTATTCAATCTAAAAAACAAGAAGATTCCTTCATTGATCACACAGCAGTAAAAGTTAACAGTTGACCAGAAGCCTGAGTCTCCAGTCATTGTTGACCAGAAGACAGTCTCCAGTCATTGTTGACCAGAAGACACAGTCTCCAGTCATTGTTGACCAGAAGACTCAGTCTCCAGTCATTGTTGACCAGAAGACACAGTCTCCAGTCATTGTTGACCAGAAGACTCAGTCTCCAGTCATTGTTGACCAGAAGACACAGTCTCCAGTCATTGTTGACCAGAAGACTCAGTCTCCAGTCATTGTTGACCAGAAGACACAGTCTCCAGTCATTGTTGACCAGAAGACTCAGTCTCCAGTCATTGTTGACCAGAAGACACAGTCTCCAGTCATTGTTGACCAGAAGACTCAGTCTCCACAGTCTCCAGTCATTGTTGACCAGAAGACTCAGTCTCCAGTCATTGTTGACCAGAAGACTCAGTCTCCAGTCATTGTTGACCAGAAGACACAGTCTCCAGTCATTGTTGACCAGAAGACTCAGTCTCCAGTCATTGTTGACCAGAAGACTCAGTCTCCAGTCATTGTTGACCAGAAGACACAGTCTCCAGTCATTGCTGACCAGAAGACTCAGTCTCCAGTCATTGTTGACCAGAAGACTCAGTCTCCAGTCATTGTTGACCAGAAGACTCAGTCTCCAGTCATTGTTGACCAGAAGACTCAGTCTCTAGTCATTGTTGACCAGAAGACACAGTCTCCCGTCATTGTTGACCAGAAGACTCAGTCTCCAGTCATTATTGACCAGAAGACACAGTCTCCAGTCATCATTGTTGACCAGAAGACACAATCTCCAGTCATTGTTGACCAGAAGACAAGGTCTCCAGTCATTGTTGACCAGAAGACACAGTCTCCAGTCATTGTTGACCAGAAGACACAGTCTCCAGTCATTGTTGACCAGAAGACACGGTCTCCAGTCATTATTGACCAGAAGACACAGTCTCCAGTCATTGTTGACCAGAAGACACAGTCTCCAGTCATTGTTGACCAGAAGACACAGTCTCCAGTCATTATTGACCAGAAGACACAGTCTCCAATCATTGTTGACCAGAAGACACAGTCTCCAGTCATTGTTGACCAGAAGACTCAGTCTCCAGTCATTATTGACCAGAAGACACAGTCTCCAGTCATTGTTGAGCAGAAGACACAGTCTCAAGTCATTATTGACCAGAAGACTCAGTCTCCAGTCATTATTGACCAGAAGACACAGTCACCAGTCATTGTTAACCAGAAGACAGTCCCCAGTCATTGTTAACCAGAAGACACAGTCCCCAGTCATTGTTGACCAGAAGACACAGTCTCCAGTCATTGTTGACCAGAAGACACAGTCTCCAGTCATTGTTGACCAGAAGACACAGTCTCCAGTCATTGTTGACCAGAAGACACGGTCACTAGTCATTGTTGACCAGAAGACACAGTCTCCAGTCATTATTGACCAGAAGACACAGTCTCAAGTCATTATTGACCAGAAGATTCAGTCTCCAGTCATTGTTGACCAGAAGACTCGGTCTCCAGTCATTATTGACCAGAAGACACAGTCTCCAGTCATTGTTGACCAGAAGACTCAGTCTCCAGTCATTATAAGAACATAAGAACATAAGAAAGGAGGAACGCTGCAGGAGGCCTGCTGGCCCATACTAGGCAGGTCCTTTACAATTCATCCCACTAACAAAACATTTGCCCAACCCAATTTTCAATGCCACCCAAGAAATAAGCTCTGATGTGAAAGTCCCACTCAAATCCAACCCCTCCCACTCATGTACTTATCCAACCTAGATTTGAAACTACCCAAAGTCCCAGCCTCAATAACCCAACTAGGTAGACTGTTCCACTCATCAACTACCCTATTTCCAAACCAATACTTTCCTATGTCCTTTCTAAATCTAAACTTATCTAATTTAAATCCATTACTGCGGGTTCTCTCTTGGAGAGACATCCTCAAGACCTTATTAATATCCCCTTTATTAATACCTATCTTCCACTTATACACTTCGATCAGGTCTCCCCTCATTCTTCGTCTAACAAGTGAATGTAACTTAAGAGTCTTCAATCTTTCTTCATAAGGAAGATTTCTAATGCTATGTCTTAATTTAGTCATCCTACGCTGAATGTTTTCTAACGAATTTATGTCCATTTTGTAATACGGAGACCAGATGACCATGACCAGAAGACAGTCTCCAGTCATTGTTGACCAGAAGACTCAGTCTCCAGTCATTGTTGACCAGAAGACTCAGTCTCCAGTCATTGTTGACCAGAAGACTCAGTCTCCAGTCATTGTTGACCAGAAGACTCAGTCTCCAGTCATTGTTGACCAGAAGACTCAGTCTCCAGTCATTGTTGACCAGAAGACTCAGTCTCCAGTCATTGTTGACCAGAAGATTCAGTCTCCAGTCATTGTTGACCAGAAGACTCAGTCTCCAGTCATTGTTGACCAGAAGACTCAGTCTCCAGTCATTGTTGACCAGAAGACTCAGTCTCCAGTCATTGTTGACCAGAAGACTCAGTCTCCAGTCATTGTTGACCAGAAGACTCAGTCTCCAGTCATTGTTGACCAGAAGACTCAGTCTCCAGTCATTGTTGACCAGAAGATTCAGTCTCCAGTCATTGTTGACCAGAAGACTCAGTCTCCAGTCATTGTTGACCAGAAGACTCAGTCTCCAGTCATTGTTGACCAGAAGACTCAGTCTCCAGTCATTGTTGACCAGAAGACTCAGTCTCCAGTCATTGTTGACCAGAAGACTCAGTCTCCAGTCATTGTTGACCAGAAGACTCAGTCTCCAGTCATTGTTGACCAGAAGACTCAGTCTCCAGTCATTGTTGACCAGAAGACTCAGTCTCCAGTCATTGTTGACCAGAAGACTCAGTCTCCAGTCATTGTTGACCAGAAGACTCAGTCTCCAGTCATTGTTGACCAGAAGACTCAGTCTCCAGTCATTGTTGACCAGAAGACTCAGTCTCCAGTCATTGTTGACCAGAAGACTCAGTCTCCAGTCATTGTTGACCAGAAGACACAGTCTCCAGTCATTGTTGACCAGAAGACACAGTCTCCAGTCATTGTTGACCAGAAGACTCAGTCTCCAGTCATTGTTGACCAGAAGACTCAGTCTCCAGTCATTGTTGACCAGAAGACACAGTCTCCAGTCATTGTTGACCAGAAGACACAGTCTCCAGTCATTGTTGACCAGAAGACTCAGTCTCCAGTCATTGTTGACCAGAAGACACAGTCTCCAGTCATTGTTGACCAGAAGACACAGTCTCCAGTCATTGTTGACCAGAAGACACAGTCTCCAGTCATTGTTGACCAGAAGACACAGTCTCCAGTCATTGTTGACCAGAAGACACAGTCTCCAGTCATTGTTGACCAGAAGACACAGTCTCCAGTCATTGTTGACCAGAAGACACAGTCTCCAGTCATTGTTGACCAGAAGACACAGTCTCCAGTCATTGTTGACCAGAAGACACAGTCTCCAGTCATTGTTGACCAGAAGACACAGTCTCCAGTCATTGTTGACCAGAAGACACAGTCTCCAGTCATTGTTGACCAGAAGACTCAGTCTCCAGTCATTGTTGACCAGAAGACACAGTCTCCAGTCATTGTTGACCAGAAGACACAGTCTCCAGTCATTGTTGACCAGAAGACACAGTCTCCAGTTGACCAGAAGACACAGTTTCCAGTCATTGTTGACCAGAAGACACAGTCTCCAGTCATTTTTGACCAGAAGACACAGTCTCCAGTCATTATTGACCAGAAGTCTCCAGTCATTGTTGACCAGAAGATTCAGTCTCCAGTCATTGTTGACCAGAAGACTCAGTCTCCAGTCATTGTTGACCAGAAGACACAGTCTCCAGTCATTGTTGACCAGAAGACACAGTCTCCAGTCATTGTTGACCAGAAGACACAGTCTCCAGTCATTGTTGACCAGAAGACACAGTCTCCAGTCATTGTTGACCAGAAGACACAGTCTCCAGTCATTGTTGACCAGAAGACACAGTCTCCAGTCATTGTTGACCAGAAGACACAGTCTCCAGTCATTGTTGACCAGAAGACACAGTCTCCAGTCATTGTTGACCAGAAGACACAGTCTCCAGTCATTGTTGACCAGAAGACACAGTCTCCAGTCATTGTTGACCAGAAGACACAGTCTCCAGTCATTGTTGACCAGAAGACACAGTCTCCAGTCATTGTTGACCAGAAGACTCAGTCTCCAGTCATTGTTGACCAGAAGACACAGTCTCCAGTCATTGTTGACCAGAAGACCCAGTCTCCAGTCATTGTTGACCAGAACACACAGTCTCTCCAGTCATTGTTGACCAGAAGACAGTCTCCAGTCATTGTTGACCAGAAGTCAGTCTTCAGTTGACCAGAAGACTCAGTCTCCAGTCATTATTGACCAGAATACACAGTCTCCAGTCATTGTTGACCAGAAGACGCAGTCTCCAGTCATTGTTGACCAGAAGACTCAGTCTCCAGTCATTATTGACCAGAAGACAGTCTCCAGTCATTGTTGACCAGAAGACACAGTCTCCAGTCATTGTTGACCAGAAGACACAGTCTCCAGTCATTATTGACCAGAAGACACAGTCTCCAGTCATTATTGACCAGAAGACACAGTCTCCAGTCATTGTTGACCAGAAGACACAGTCTCCAGTCATTGTTGACCAGAAGACACAGTCTCCAGTCATTATTGACCAGAAGACACAGTCTCCAGTCATTGTTGACCAGAAGACAGTCTCCAGTCATTGTTGACCAGAAGACACAGTCTCCAGTCATTGTTGACCAGAAGACACAGTCTCCAGTCATTGTTGACCAGAAGACGCAGTCTCCAGTCATTGTTGACCAGAAGACACAGTCTCCAGTCATTGTTGACCAGAAGACACAGTCTCCAGTCATTGTTGACCAGAAGACACAGTCTCCAGTCATTGTTGACCAGAAGACACAGTCTCCAGTCATTGCTCATAATACAATAAAATTAATACCTATACAGTGTATATACCCAAAAATCGTTTCATTAATTTCGTAAACAGAATCAGAGTTAAAGTTTGATGAGGTTCAAATGTTTTGGTGTTTTTTTCGAAGGTTCCAAGTTAAACCACTGAGTGTTTTGGAAGTTATTCCAGCTATTCCAGGATGCTGGGAATCAGTTCTACATCCTTGGCCATAAGACACGTCAACGTGACAGTTATTACAAGAATTTGGTTCTCGTTATTGAACAGAAGAGTTGAAAATTTGACGGCGATTGGATGAGTCGATATGAATGAAATAAAACCGAAAAGTTAGAAGAAGAAAAAAATTCAACCTGATAAAAATAATCCTTCAAGGATACCTAATAAAATAGCAAATTGGGTTTCATTGAGCCTAATAGCAAACCCAAATTTGCTTTCTTGAAAACACATCACGAATGAAAATTTAAAGCTGATAAAAAGAGGTATTTTTATTTCCGGATATCACAAGGATTCCAAATTAAATTAAAAAAAAAATATTATAATTAATTTGGCCACACATGAACTAAACTTAATGGATCATATCTCAGTCACACGATGAGTCAGACATTAAATATAGAAGTCATACAGAAGTGACAAACTGAAGTAAAAAGAGAAATAAGAAAACAAAATAAGAAAAGCCGAAAGAGGTTATGAAGGTAAAGTCGCAATGGACTCGAGGAATAACTAAAGGATTCTTTCGTGTAAATAAGAGTAAGATTATGGACAAGACAGATCCACTGACGGAGAATGAGAAACAAATGTGCTCAGTTTTCCACACTTATCATAGTACAGTACAGTACAGTAACATAGAAGATCAGTAAAGTAACAAAAAAGATCAGTACAGTAACAGTAACACAGAAGAGTACAGTTCAGTAACACAGTAACACAGAAGAATACAGTTCAGTAACACAGTAACACAAAAGAATAAAGTTCACTAACACAGAAGAGTACAGTACAGTAACACAGAAGAGTGGTAGGAATAGCACCACCGTGCCTACTGTCAGGGAGGCTGGAGTGGGAATAACACCACCGTGGTTACTGTCAGGGAGGCTGGAGTGGGAATAACACAACCGTGGTTACTGTCAGGGAGGCTGGAGTGGGAATAACACCACCGTGGTTACTGTCAGGGAGGCTGGAGTGGGAATAACACCACAGTGGCTACTGTCAGAGAAGCTGGAGTGGGAATAACAGCACCGTGGCTACTGTCAGGGAGGTTGGAGTGGGAATAACAGCACCGTGGCTACTGTCAGGGAGGGTGAATAGGAATAACACCACCGTGGCTACTGTCAGAGAAGCTGGAGTGGGAATAACACCACCGTGGCTACTGTCAGAGAAGCTGGAGTGGGAATAACAGCACCGTGGCTACTGTCAGGGAGGGCTGAGTAGGAATAACACCACCGTGGCTATTGTCAGGGAGTCTGGAGTGGGAATAACACCACCGTGGTTACTGTCAGGGATCCCAGAGTGGGAATAACACCACCGTGGCTACTGTCGGAAAAGCTGGAGTGGGAATAACAGCACCGTGGCTACTGTCAGGGAGGGCTGAGTAGGAATAACACCACCGTGGCTACTGTCAGGGAGGCTGGAGTGGGAATAACACCACCGTGGCTACTGTCAGGGATCCCAGAGTGGGAATAACACCACCGTGGCTACTGTCAGAGAAGCTAGAGTGGGAATAACACCATCATGGCTACTGTCAGGGAGGGCTGAGTAGGAATAACACCACCGTGGCTACTGTCAGGGAGGCTGGAGTGGGAATAACACCACCGTGACTACTGTCAGGGATCCCGGAGTGGGAATAACACCACCGTGGCTACTGCCACGGCACCCAGGAAAAGCGAGGCTCCTCTTGATGATGCTGCAGACTTCGTTGTGTCTTGCATGCCAACTCTTGGAGTTGGGACAGTTTAGAACATGAAGATCATACTGGGCAGCTTACGTCTTGGTACAGTGACAGAGAGCCACTGTGATATTGAGGTTTTGTGGGTCAAATTGTGTGACTATTGCTAAAATATTATCTGTCAAGATAAAGTCTCATGAGCAGTGTGCGCTGATAGCTTTCATATCAGCAATTTCCCTTGTGGAGGATGTGGCAGCATGTTTTTTATATACCTTTTTGCACTAGGGCAGAACCAGTTAGACTGATTGTAGACCAACATTACAGCTGGTTAAGGCACTGAAGCAGTAAGAATCTATTAATAATTGAAAACTAATATAACACTAACAGCAACACTGAAACGAACTAACCTGGTTGTGGGAGTGGCTGCCATTTTTTTTGTCAGATCGAGACTATGATGGACGGTTGTATTTCCTGAGAGTTACTGGTTTTTGATATGTGTTGCGGATGAGGCTATAGATATTGAAACTGCATAAGGGAGGTAAGTGCAGATGAGAAAAGGGAATCCTGGAAGATGTTCAGTGAATGTGTTGCGAACCTTAGTCATGCAAGATAATTGCTTGGTGAAACATGAATGTCAATATAGACTGTGATAGAAGGTGCAGTGGGAAAGTGATGCTGTGCTTTGTGTAAATAACAATGAATAACTATTAACTTACTTCACCAATACACCAAGCATGTCAACAGAATAGAACGGTAAAGTAAATACACAAAACGGTAAAACAGCAAGGAAGAGCAGTAACATAATTTACAGATAGTGTGGTAACTTAAAAGAAACATGAAAGAACAACATAGTGATACATGAAACAGTATAGTAGCACATAAAACCTGTATCATGTATGCTAATGTTTTAGAAATTTTGTAGTTTCCAAAATTACGTTCAATGGTGTCGGTGAGGGTGATAAGCGAGGCTTCCAGACATCGTCGGTGTCTAAGATCTTGTTGGGTGAGGACGAGCTGTGCCTAAGTGGACATAATATGATTACTGTAGAAATATATACTGTAGACAGTGGAATATGAGGTAATCTGTCCCCCATATTGATGAAGCCACTGGATGGCGACACTTCTACAGTTATATGTACCCAGATGTTGCACATGTGTTTAATTCAACATTAATGTTCACTAAAGTGAATGAACACATATAATAAGAGCATTAATGTTCACTATAATTAATGAACACACGTAAGAACAACGTTAATGTTCACTTTAATGAATAAACATTACAGAGCAACATTAATGTTCACCGTGATGAGTGAACATAACCAACTAATGGTCAGTTTTATGCATGAACACTGACATGAACAACACTGGTGTTCTGAATTATAGTAATGTTAATTATGATGAGTCAAGACAAAGAGACAAGAAGGATATGTTTCCATCTAGTTACTTAAAATAGCTGTATTTGCAAGAGTTGATTCAAAGCTCCTGGACCAACTTAGTAACTCTTTTTCTATTTTAGAGGTTTTCCAAGTTTCTGGCTTTCAGGGACTGAGCGTGTCTGATCTTAAACTTGTGTACAGTACTTGCCTCCACCACCACTTGATCTAGTGTAGTCTACTTACCACCACCACTTGATCTAGTGTAGTCTACTTACCACCACCACTTGATCTAGTGTAGTCTACTTACCACCACCACTTGATCTAGTGTAGTCTACTTACCACCACCACTTGATCTAGTGTAGTCTACTTACCACCACCACTTGATCTAGTGTAGTCTACTTACCACCACCACTTGATCTAGTGTAGTCTACTTACCACCACCACTTGATCTAGTGTAGTCTACTTACCACCACCACTTGATCTAGTGTAGTCTACTTACCACCACCACCACTTGATCTAGTGTAGTCTACTTACCACCACCACTTGATCTAGTGTAGTCTACTTACCACCACCACTTGATCTAGTGTAGTCTACTTACCACCACCACTTGATCTAGTGTAGTCTACTTACCACCACCACTTGATCTAGTGTAGTCTACTTACCACCACCACTTGATCTAGTGTAGTCTACTTACCACCACCACTTGATCTAGTGTAGTCTACTTACCACCACCACTTGATCTAGTGTAGTCTACTTACCACCACCACTTGATCTAGTGTAGTCTACTTACCACCACCACTTGATCTAGTGTAGTCTACTTACCACCACCACTTGATCTAGTGTAGTCTACTTACCACCACCACTTGATCTAGTGTAGTCTACTTACCAACCTAAGACTGAAAAATAGTTTATATCACGTTTCATTAATATCACAACAACTAAGTTAGTTGTGGTACACACTCTTCGTCATTTCCCACATCATAATTATTTTTCAAGAACAGTAGTTGAGATCTGTACTACTTGATCTATCATATTCACTAATTGCTCTTTCAAACACACTACAGCAATATTAAGGGTGATAACTGTTACATAATTGAAATGTATCCCCCCTTTCTCACTAGTTGTTAAGTGATATAAGGCTGTGGCATAAATTATAGTGTGTGAGCACAGTCAGCTTCAGAATAAGCTCTGGTTTACCAAACCCGGACACTGGAGACTATAAGTGGCAGTCTGAGGTTGGTAGTCAGAGTTCTCTATGACTCCTCCCTCACACATTGCTACTTTCACTATATTATGATATTTTAGTTAGTACTGACTGTAATGGAGAGTAATGTTATAAATGTTACTTACAATCAGAGCTGCCGCTGAGAACAAAGTGGCATTTTTCATAACTGGTAGATTAATTATAAGATTTTTAATGTTGTTTTAATGTAGTTTGTGTTTTCGTTAGTGTGTTTTCTTGTGAAATCGACAGTCTGTGGCTCTCACCATTATTAACTATTACAATGTTTCCTTATCCTCAATGTAAACAGAAATTTTAAGATTTTTAACTTAAATCTAAACTTATTAGAGATCTCTAAACCCTTCAGCATATACTGAATGAAAGTATAAACAGCTTATGAAAAAATACTGCACAATATTAGGTCATGAAAGGAAGAATGAACTTTAAGAGAGCTGAGGTTCTCGTCAGTATTTTATCTTTCACAAGATCATTGTGATGGTAACTTCAGTGGTTTTATAACTTATCAACTACACTATGGTTATTAATACTTCAAGTAATATTTGAACCATCAATAAAGAGTACATTATTCTCTATAACAGAGACCAAATTAAACACTCAGTGTATATACACTAAGATATACATATATCTGTGTATATACATTGAGACATACACATCTCTCAGTGTATATTTCACTGAGACATACACATCTCTCAGTGTATATTTCACTGAGACATACACATCTCTCAGTGTATATTACACAGAGATATACGCATCTGTTGCTGTATGGAATCCTTAACAAGTGAGTGCATCACGTTTTTCCTTTGATTTTTAATGATAAAATAGTTGACATAGAATAATGTATATAATGTATTATATTTAGTACATTATTTAAATTTAAATTATGTAACATACAAAAATATAAAAAAAAGTATATAAAAGAGATAACATGAAAGACTGATGAGGGCTGGAGATGAGCAGCATCAGGTCCCCGACGCTCACTCTCACAGTCTGGCCTCCACTTCTCTGATATATATTTTAAAATTCATATTTATGAGGAAGTGAGTTTCAGACAGCTGCTGATCAAGAACGTTAATACTGGTTACCTATATATCTTTTTATGGAATTCTTCTAATTTTGGGGGGAAAAGTGTCTTATTATATGAAAAATAAAAATCACAATCTCCTAGCAACAAATCACAAGCTCAGAAGCAAAGATAACAGACGATGTTTCGATCCTTCTTGGATCATCCTTCATAGAAACATTGTTATTTTGATTGTTAAAGTGCAATGAAAATAATAATAACAATAACAATTACCATTAGACTCATGTGCAACATCTGGGCATCTTTATTGTAGACGTTTCGTCATCCAGTGGCTTTATCCATACAAATTCAAGGACATAATGGAAGACAAAAGAACTATATACAAAAGATGAGGTAATCAGTCCCTCAGCCTTGGAGTTAGTGTAATGAGCACCGAGATGATAATGAGGGTAGAGAGGTGTAACTCACCTGTACACTGAGATGATAATGAAGATAGAGAGGTGTAACTCACCTGTACACTGAGATGATAATAAGGGTAGAGAAGTGTAACTCACCTGTACAGTGAGATGATAATGACGATAGAGAGGTGTAACTCGCGTGTACAGTGACATGATAATGAAGGTAGAGGTGTTACTCACCTGGTAATTTTCTCTACTGATTACTTAATCGTAGTGTAGACTAAGTATGATATACATACACTGATATATTTTCTAGTAACTGTTTTAAAACGAGAAAAGGTACCATCGTATTAAAAGTACTAATTAATTTTTAAATTACAGTTACAATTAATTTTTCAATTACAATTTAAGGAAGTCTGTTCCGAGACCGAGTCACGGGAGCGATCACCCCAGGAACCATTAACTGACAGCAGACAGATTGCTTTGTGTCATCTGCTGTGTCTCCAGCTCTCATAAATATGTTATATCAGAGTGTAGAGATTTTAAATCAATCTTTTAAGTATTATCTAGATATCAATAACTCACAATATCATTACTTGAAGGTTTCCCCAAGTCCAGAACTATTTATATGTTTATATTTGGTTACAGTAGTAATGAATTATTCATACCGACACTAAGTAAAAATATTAAGAAAAACATAACATAATGAAGGAGCACTGCAAGAGGCCTACTGACCCATGCGAAGCAGGTCCATGCCACCCCCCGGCCTAGAACAATGACCACCTAGTCAGATCACTTCTACTTAAGGAAGGAGCACGGCACCAGACCTGGTAGCCCTAGCTAGTCAGGTCCAACTCACACCCACCCACACCCACTCATGTATTTATCCAGCCCATTTTTAAAACTACACAAGGTCTTAGCTTCTATGACGGTACTCGAGAGTTTGTTCAACTCATCCACAACTCAATTACCAAACCAGTGCTTTCCTATGTCCTTCCTGAATCTGAACTTTTCCAATTTGAAACCATTGTTGCGAGTCCTGTCTTGGCACCCATCTCATCTAAAACGATTTTTTTCTCGCCTGTACCCGGCCTGGATAGATATGTCGTTTCACCAGAGGTTTCAACATCGGAGATATGGAGCTGGTCCTGTTATGTACCAGGTCAGTATTTACAAGGTACCACACTAAGCTCCACTTTGTGGGAAACGGGACAGCTTCGTTGCCAAAAGACGGACGGAGCCTATTCGTAGGCTACACGCTTCACTGGACCATTACTTCATGTGAGATAATTCCTAGAATGACTAGAGTCAAGAACATGGTCTTATAGCATAATAGTATTGATGAAATAAATTCTGTTCACTCTTAATCTAACCTCTTTATAACTTTTGTGGAGAGTGAGAGAGAGACAGAGAGAGATGAAGGTGAGGTTCGAGAAGAAGAGTTATGAGGTGTTGTTTAGCCGACACCAACAATGTTCTGTTCTGTCATGTAAGAGATTACAACTTTCCCATTAACTGGTCCTTTTTTTTCTACACTTCAAAGACGCCGTCTTGTCGATTCAACCTTTTCACATAAGTTTTTTAGATGTCTGCCTTCCTCACTGCATTCTCGGATATTTTTATTTTCAGAATTCTTGTAATCTGGCCTGACCTCTGCCTCCCCTTTCCCCTCTTTTTTCCTCTTGACCTTCCTTCTGCATTTTCGTTGCCTTCCTTGTTTTCTGACTTCCCTCTTTCTTGTTTCCTTTTCTTCAACAGGATGGGTCAGTTGGCCTACAGCAGTTCTCTGCCCCCATGAAGACGGGTTCGTGTTGAGATAATTTTAGTCTCCACTGCCTTGTAATGTAATTCACTCTTACTACTCCATTACTGGTCTTGCCTAAAGTCGGCAGTTGATATTCTTCAGTGGTTCTCTTCTTCTCCTTTTGTTGTATTACTGTGATAACTACTATTATCACTTCAACAAATTCTTTAAATACTAGTACTACCACTACTTTTTCACAACTACTACTTTTTACTATCTACTTTTAATTACACCACTACAACTTCTGCTATTATCTCAATACTTCCACTTCCACTACTTTTCCGTTTCGCTACTACTACTATTACTGCTGCTGCCTCTAATTCTACGTGGACCACCACAACTAACACTACTATTGTAGCAGTTTTTCTACTGTTACAGTGCTACCTCCAGCACTCCCACCTTCATCCACCTCATTTCGTATTGTAATTAGTCCTTCTCTACATTTCTCACCACAGTTGTGACTCAAAAATGGATAAGAACTGAGCGCATTTCATCATAATTTTCATTTCGTCAGTGCGAGGTCTTGCTGGAAAACAGGAATAAATAAAGGGGATGTAAATAGCGTGCTGAAAATTTCCAGCCAAGACAGGACTCGCAGCAATGGTTTCAAGTTGGAAAAATTCAGATTCAGGAAGGATATAGGAAAGCACTGGTTTGGTAATAGAGTTGTGGATGAGTGGAACAAACTCCCGAGTACAGTTATTCAGGCTAAAACGTTGTGTAGTTTTAAAAATAGGTTAGATAAATACATGAGTGGGTGTGGGTGGGTGTGAGTTGGACCTGACTAGCTTGTGCTGCTGGGTCTGGTGCCGTGCTCCATCCTTGAGTGGAGGCGACCAGACTGGGTGGGTCATTGGGCTTATCCGGGGGGGGGTCATTGGGCTAATCTGAGGGGAGGACATGGATCTGCTCCGCATGGGTCAGTAGGCCTGTTGCAGTGTTCCTTCTTTATGTTCTTACTACTACTATTACTATTACTACTACTACTACCACTAATAATAATAATAATAATAATAATAATAATAATAATAATAATAATAATAATAATAATAATAATAATAATAATAATAATAATAATATGCAGTAATTATTATTATTATTATTTTAGCTTTAACAGCAATGGCAGAAGTTATACACAAATACCTCGCACATAGCAGAGAGGAGCTTACGATGACGTTTGGGTCCGACTTGGACCATTTACAAAGTCACACTAACAAGAAGGAGAAAAGGGAGGAGTATAGGCAGGAGGTGGTAGTGGTAGTAGTGGAGGTAGAAGGTACTAGTGGGGAAGGTAGTGGTGGAGGAAGAGCTAGTCAAATACTAAGACAAAGGAGCACTGCATGGGAGCTAGGGTATGAGCAGGAATACAGAGGAGGGGGGAATAAATAAAAAATGAAGGAACAAATACCCAAGGCAGAAGAAAGACATCCCAAAGGAGAAAAGGGAAAGAGGAAAGTGGAAGAGGGAGAAGAAAAAGAAAAAAAAATTAGGTCAGGTCACTGGGGTACTGAAGTTTGGAGCATTTTACAATGTAGCGGGAAAGGAAAGCATCTACAGAGAAGAAGCCAGGACTAAGATTCATACATGGAAAGTTGTGCATTAGGGAGGATTCAACCAGACGGCTACTGTTGAAGTTGGAAGTGAGGAAGACAGTGTTAGCAGAAGACCAGTCAATAGGATGACTGTGATATCTGACGTTACAGAAAAGAGCATTGTTAGTGTCGGCAAGCCTAACACTATTTTTGTGCTCCCTAAGTCTGTCAGTCACCGTCTGGTTGAATCCTTCCTAATACACAACTGGCATTCCTCCTTAACATGATTATAGTTAACATTATTTTCTGTAGGTTATCAATAACATTCCTCCTGGTTGGTTAGCAATGTTAACATTCATCCTGGTAGGCTAGACATGTTAACATTTATTCTGGAAAATTTTCAATGTTAGCCTCCTCCTGGTAGGCTAGGAAAGTTAACATTCCTCCAACGAAGTCAGTAATACTAACATTCTTTGTGGGAAGTTAGCAATGTTACTTACTCTTTTACTTGTGGGATTTGCCTAGTATGGGCCAACAGGCCTGCTGCAGTGTTCCTCCTTTCTTATGTTCTTATGTTCTTATGTTAAACTATTAATATTGATATTTCAATAACAATATAACATTCCTCCTAATGTTAATATTGCAATGTTATCATTCTTCATAAAGGATTGCAGCACTGACTTTACAACTGGTAAATTTAGCAATATTAACAATGTTAGAGTTGGGTTTGATATGTTTGCAAAATTAACTTTACTCCTAAGAGGTTAGCAGTGTTAACTTTCCTCCTTGAAGGTTAGCAAAATAATTTTTTATTCTGGATGATTAGCAATGTTAAATTCCTTCCAGAAACTAAGATATTAGAAATGTTAAGTTTACTCTTGGATTGTTGTCTGTCCTCCGGAAGCTAATTATTCCTCTTAACATATTAGCAATGTTATATTACCTCTTGGTAAATAGCAAACTTAACTAATTCCTACAGGAAAGTTAACAGTGCAATATTTGCTTCTGGTGGGTTAGCACCGTTAACAAAGTTAACTTAACCCTAAGAGTTTAACAGTGTTAACTTTCATCTTGGGAGGTTAACATTGTTTCCAGCTCTAACAAAATTCCAATAAGGTTATCAGTGTTAACAGAGTTAACATTCCTTGGAAGAATGTTAAGCGCGGTTACTAATTTTATCTTTCCACCAGGAAGGTTAGTATTGTTAACTTTCTTCAAGATTGTGCATGTATGTATGTATGTATGTATGTATGTATGTATGTATGTATGTATGTATGTATGTATGTATGTATGTATGTACGCATGCATGTATGTATTTATGTATGTGTGTGTATGAATATATGTATGTATTAAGTGCACAGGAGACTGTATTCATTTATAACGGCTCAAAACATACTCAACCCCTGCCAGTTTGGATTTAGGAAAAATAAAAGCACTAATGATGCAATCATAAAAATGCTAGATCTGCTTTACACAGCATTGGAAAATAAGGAATATCCACTAGGAATTTTTATTGACCTAAGAAAAGCTTTTGACACAGTAGACCACGACATCCTACTCCACAAACTTGATCACTACGGTATAAGAGGCCATGCACTTGCTTATTTCAAATCTTACATTACTAATAGGTATCAGTACGTCACCATTAAAGACACAGCATCAGCAACACGGCCACTTGATACTGGAGTTCCGCAGGGAAGTGTCCTTGGTCCCCTGCTCTTCCTCATATACATCAATGACCTTCCAAACGTATCCCAACACCTGAAACCCATTCTCTTTGCTGATGACACGACTTATGTCATCTCTCACCCTAATCTTGCCACCCTCAACACCATTGTGAATGAGGAGCTGATTAAAATATCGACTTGGATGACAGCCAATAAACTTACGCTTAACACTGACAAAACCTACTATATTATGTTTGGTAGCAGAGCAGGAGATGCACAAATTAACATTAAGATTGACAACACTCTAATTACCAGAAATAATGGGGGAAAATTCCTAGGCTTATACCATGACAACAACCTGAATTTCAGCACCCATATCCAGCATATAGCCAAAAAAGTATCCAAAACGGTTGGGATCCTCTCCAAGATACGATACTACGTGCCGCAAAATGCCCTTCTCACACTATACCACTCACTTATTTATCCATACCTCACCTATGCTATTTGTGCTTGGGGATCAACTGCAGCAACACACCTAAAGCCAATAATAACCCAACAAAAAGCTGCAGTAAGAACAATCACTAAATCCCATCCCTGGCAACACACCCCCCCACTCTTCATAGATCTAAACTTGCTCCCAGTTCAGTACATCCACACTTACTACTGTGCAATCTATATCTACAGGGCCTTAAACTCTAATATCAACCTTGACCTAAAACGCTTTCTTGATAGTTGTGACAGAACCCACAGGCATAACACCAGACACAAACATCTCTACGACATTCCCCGTGTCCGACTAAACCTTTACAAAAATTCAATGTATGTCAAAGGCCCTAAAATCTGGAATACCCTACCTGAGAACTCTTAGAACTGCAGACACATTCATCACCTTCAAAACTACCATTAGAAAACATCTTATCTCCCTGATACACCCCGTCAACTAACTACACGAATACCACCTGGTGGTTCACACTTACACTCACTCACTCATTTGACCATAAACAGAAATATTAATCTCAATCTTAAAATAATGAATCCTGTGATACTCCAATATTGAAACTATGTACTGTGCCAAAACAAAAGCATTCACATTGCTAAACTCACAAACTAGTATTTAGTCACTTAGTCATAATACCAACTTACCTCATAATTTGTAATATTTTACAATTAAGAATAAAACTAAGTATGCCCAAAATGCCTAGCCATGCTAAGCGTTCTAGTGGTACACTCTGTAATCACTATTTTACTACATGTAAACCACACAATAACCAAATTTCTGTAAACTCAGCATTGTAATCCTTATAGAGAATAAACTTTGAAAGTATGTATATATGTATGTATGTATGTATGCATGTATGTATGTATGTATGTATGTATGTATGTATGTATGTATGTATGTATGTATGTATGTATGTATGTATGTATGTATGTATGTATGTATGTATGTATGTATGTAGATATGTATGTATGTATGTATTTTTGAACACTGAATGTTTAGATATTGCAAATCTCTTCTTACAGTCCAGCATGACACTTCGCTTTTAACATTCCTAAATCTCTTCCTTTAAAATTGAACTGGAATGAGTAGAACAGATTCCTTGGAACATTCCTAAGTGACTTAGAAGAGATCTAGATAAACATGTCTACCTCTCTTTTTTCATTATGGAAAAATTAAATAGAGAACAAATTTCAGAGGTATTTGAACTGTATGGGATGGTAATTACCTGGAGGAGGGTGTTCCAGGGGTCACCGCCCCCGAGGGTGTTCCAGGGGTCACCGCCCCCGAGGCACGGTCAGTAACCAGGCCTCAAATAAAATAGATTTTTTTTGGTTGCCGCAGCACTGAATCATAAAACCAAATTAATAGCGATAAGAGAGTTTGAATAGGAATTAATTAAGGCATTAATTAAGGTGATAAATTAGACACATATACAACACTTGGGTATCTTTAATGAGGTAACGTTTCGCCACACAGTGGCTTCATCAGTCCATACATAAGAACATAAGAAAGAAGGAACACTGCAACAGGCCTACTGACCCATGCGGAGCAGGTCAATGTCCTCCCCCGGATTAGACCAATGACCCACCCACCCCGGATTAGCCCAATGACCCACCCAGTCTGGTCACTTCCACTCAAGGATGGAGCACTGCACAAGACCCAGCAGCACAAGCTAGTCAGGTCCAACTCACACCCACCCACACCCACTCATGTGTTTATCTAACCTATTTTTAAAACAACACAACGTTTTAGCCTGAATAACTGTACTCGGGAGTTTGTTCCACTCATCCACAACTCTATTACCAAACCAGTGCTTTCCTATATCTTTCCTGAATCTGAATTTTTCCAACTTGAAACCATTGCTGTGAGTCCTGTCTTGCCTGGAAATTTTCAGCACGCAAGAAGACTGGGGGGCCCGTCCCTATCCACTGACGCCTATATAACCGCCAGTCTTCTTGCCTTTGCTCCAGATTCTCCTCCACCACGATGCTGTGAACACTAACTCCAAGGCTGAGGGACTGATTACCTCATCTTTTGTATATAGCTCTACTGTCTTCCTATTATGTCCTAGAATCTGTATTGATAAAGCCACTGGATGGCGAAACGTCTACAATAAAGATATCCAGATGTTGCACATGTGTCTTAACTTTCATCCTGGAGTGCTCTAGTGTCCTCATTAGAATGAATTGGACGGCCAATTTTGGTGTCATCAGCAAATTTGCTTATGTCGCTATTTATTCCCTCATCTATGTCGTTTATGTAAATTGTTAACAACAACGGGCCCAACACTGACCCCTGAGGAACACCGCTTGTGACGTGCCCCCATTCTGATTTCTCCCCATTTATGCAAACTCTCTGCTGCCTATTTGTCAGCCATGCCTTTACCCAGGAAAAAATTTCTCCTCCTATTCCGTGTGCCTTAAGTTTCCTCAATAGCCTCTGGTGTGGAACTTTATCGAAAGCCTTACTGAAGTCTATATACACAATATCATATTCATTACCATGATCTACCTCCTCAAACACCTTAGTGAAAAAAGTTAGTAAATTCGTAAGACAGGAACGCCCCTTAGTAAAACCGTGTTGAGATTCATTAATCAATCTGTGCCTATCAAGATGGCTACGAATTGCTTCGGCAATTATTGATTCCATAAATTTTCCCACTATGGAGGTAAGGCTTATTGGTCTATAGAAAGGTGAAGAACAGGAGGAGTTTGAGGTAATCAGTCCCTCAGCCTTGAGTCGATGTGGTCAGTCCATCAACCTTGAAAAATACAGCATATCTGCGGAGAAGTAGCTTATATACCGTAGGCAGGAGAGGTGCAGCAGTCGTAGGTGTCTAATTTATCAACTTGTCGGTTCTCTGAACCATTCATCTACATTCCTGTCTGATATAGCAACACTTCGGGATCTTAATACAGGGAATTCTTCACTCGCCTAACCCTTGGGCACGACCTACTTCCACAATGGACAAATCTGACACCACCTACGACGGCTGCACCTTTCCTGCCTACGGTATATAAGCTACCTCTCCGCTGATATGCTGTATTCTTTTCAAGATTGATGCACTGACCACATCGATTCAAGGCTGAGGGACTGATTACCTCAAACTCCTCCTGTTCTTCACCATTCTTCTTTGTATGGATTCATGAATCTAATGTGTGGCGAAACGTTTCCTCAATAAAGATACCCAAGTGTTGCACATGTGTCTAATTTATCAACTTGTCGGTTCTCTGAACCATTCATCTACATTAATTAAGGTGTTTGAGAGATGTAGAAAGTTAAAGTGTAGCGGTAATGTCTAATTAAATATCGTGGAAAGAAAATAATTGTAAGGTTCAGAATAAAAGTTAGATATGAGAAGTTGTAATTATAGCTATATGCTGCGAGGTGAGAAAATTATAGAGAAAGGTATGAGACCGTAAGACATGTGAAGTGACTTTTTTTTAGCGAATCTTGAGAAGTGCAAGAAAATAACTGTTTTGAGAGAGTCTTGTGTCACAGGTAAAGTCGCTATTGCAGAAGTTGCAATTAAACATTGTGGAGTTACATACAAAGATTACTACAGCAACGAGCAGTTGACCTTATACAGAATACGGGTTTCTGGATTTACCCAAGAGAGATGAAAACTTGGACAAGTAGAAGGGAAGTATTGAAAACCGAAAACTTGAAGAATATAAGGAATTTCCTGAGGAGGATTTGGTGACAATGAGTTGTTATGAACACAACAAGTTATTGTGAACCCAAGTTATTGTGAGCACAACAAGTTGTTATGAACACAACAAGTTATTGTGAACCCAAGTTATTGTGAGCACAACAAGTTGTTATGAACACAACAAGTTATTGTGAACCCAAGTTATTGTGAGCACAACAAGTTGTTATGAACACAACAAGTTGTTATGAACACAACAAGTTGTTATGAACACAACAAGTTATTGTGAACACAACAAGTTATTGTGAACACAACAAGTTATTGTGAACACAACAAGTTGTTATGAACACAACAAGTTATTGTGAGCACAACAAGTTGTTATGAACACAACAAGTTATGAACACGTTATTGTGAACACAAAAAGTTATTGTGAACACAACAAGTTATGAACACAACAAGTTGTTATGAACACAACAAGTTATTATGAACACAACAAGTTGTTATGAACACAACAAGTTATTGTGAACACAACAAATTGTTATGAACACAAGTTATTGTGAACACAAGTTATTGCGAACACAAGTTGTTATGAACACAACAAGTTATTGTGAACACAACAAATTGTTATGAACACAAGTTATTGTGAGCACAAGTTATTGCGAACACAAATTGTTATGAACACAACAAGTTATTGTAAACACAAGTTATGAACACAAGTTATTGTGAACACAACAAGTTATGAACACAACAAGTTATTGTGAACACAACAAGTTGTTATGAACACAAGTTGTTATGAACACAAGTTGTTGTGAACACAACAAGTTGTTGTGAACACAACAAGTTGTTGTGAACACAAGTTATAATGAACACAAGTTATGAACACAACAAGTAGTTGTGAATACAAGTTGTTATGAACAACAGGTTATGAACACAACAAGTTGTTATGAACACAACAAGATGTTATGAACACAAGTTATTATGAATACAAGTCATTATGAACACAACAAGTTATTATGAGCACAACAAGTTATGAACACAACAAGTTATGAACACAATAAGTTGTTATGAACACAAGTTATTATGAACACAAGTTATGAACACAACAAGTTGTTATGAACACAAGTTATTATGAACACAAGTCATGAGCACAACAAGTTGTTATGAACACAAGTTATCAACACATGTTATGAACACAAGTTATTATGAACACAACAATCTTTTATGAATATAAGTTGTTATGAACACAACAAGTTATTGTGAACACAACAAGTTATGAACACAACAAGTTATTGTAAACACAAATTATTATGAACACAACAAGTTGTTATGAACACAACAAGTTGTTATGAACACAACAAGTTGTTGTGAACACAACAAGTTATAATGAACACAACAAGTTATGAACACAACGAGTTGTTGTGAACACAAGTTGTGAACACAACAAGTTATTATGAACACAAGTTGTTATGAACACAAGTTATGAACACAACAAGTTATTGTAAACACAAGTTGTTATGAACACAAGTTGTGAACACAACAAGTTATGAACACAACAAGTTATGAACACAACAAGTTATGAACACAACAAGTTGTTATGAACGCAACAAGTTATGAACACAAGTTATTATGAACACAACAAGTTATTATGAACACAACAAGTTATGAACACAACAAGTTATGAACACAACAAGTTGTTATGAACGCAACAAGTTATGAACACAACAAGTTGTTATGAACACAAGTTATTATGAACACAACAAGTTATGAACACAACAAGTTGTTATGAACACAACAAGTTATTATGAACACAACAAGTTATGAACACAACAAGTTATGAACACAACAAGTTATGAACACAAGTTATGAACACAACAAGTTATGAACACAACAAGTTATGAACACAAGTTATGAACACAAGTTATGAACACAAGTTATTATGAACACAACAAGTTATGAACACAACAAGTTATGAACACAAGTTATTATGAACACAACAAGTTATGAACACAACAAGTTGTTATGAACACAAGTTATGAACACAACAAGTTGTTATGAACACAACAAGTTATGAACACAAGTTATGGACACAACAAGTTGTTATGAACACAAGTTATCAACACAAATTATGAAAACAAGTTATTATGAACCCAAGCTGTTATCAACAAAAGTTATGAGCACAAGTTATTATGAACTCAAGCTGTTATGAACATAAGTTATGAACACAACAAGTTATGAACACGACAAGTTGTTATGACCACAAGTTATGAACACAAGTTATGAACACAAGTTATGAACACAAGTTGTTATGAACACAAGTTGTTATGAACACAAGTTGTTATGAACACAAGTTATGAACACAACAAGTTGTTATGAACACAACAAGTTATGAACACATCAAGTTGTTATGAACATTAGTTATGAACACAAGTTATGAACACAAGTTGTTATGAACACAAGTTATGAACACATCAAGTTGTTATGAGCACAAGTCGTCATGAACATAAGTTATGAACACAAAAAGTTATGAACAAAAACATAAACGGATAAGAGGAAGATTTTTACTTGATTCATTTTAGAATAAACAAAATGTCTGGCCTCTATTAAACTGTCGGTAAAATAGAAGTGACATAAATACGCCGAGAAAAGTTTTAGCATCTAAATTATAAATGAAACAGAATGAAGCAAGGAATCTTTTTTGGAAGTTACGAAAAATTGTTTGAAGAATAGCATACAAGTTATTGTTACGATTTATGAACCTTTTGTCAGGTGTGTGTGTGTGTGTGTGTGTGTGTGTGTACTCATCTATTTTTACTCACCTATTTGTGGTTGCAGGGGTCGAGCCATAGTTCCTGGCCCCCACCTATTCACTGGTGACTACTAGGTCCTCTAACTCCCTGCTCCATGAGTTTTATCAAACTTCGTCTTGAACCTATGTATGGTTCCTGCCTCCACTTGCTGACAACTCTATGACAAGAAATACTTCCTAGCATTCCTTTGAGTCATCTGAGTCTTCATCTTCCAACTGTGACCCCTTGTTAATGTATCCCATCTCTGGAACATCGTGTTTCTGTGCACCATGTTGATTCCTCTCTTCTGTCCTCCAATTTCGTCAGTTCGATTTCCCTTAACCTCTCCTCGTAGGACATGCCCCTTAGCTCAGGGACTAGTCTCGTTTAAAACCTTTGCATTTTCTCTAATTTCCTTACGTGCTTGGCTAGGTGTGGGTTTCAAATTGGTGCTGCGAACTCCAATATGGACCTGATGTACACGTTATACAGGCTCCTGAACGAATCCTTACTGAGATGCCGGAATGCTATTCTTAGGTTCGCCAGTCGACCATATGCTGCAACAGTTTTTTGGTTGATGTGAGCCTCAGGAAATGTGCTCGGTATTATACACACTCCAAGATCCTTTTCTTCAAGTCAGGTTTGTAGGCTTTGGCCCTTTAGACTGTACCCTATCTGTGGTTTTCTTTGCGCTTCCTTGATCTTCATGACTTTGCAATTGGTGAGGTTGAACTCCAGAAGCCAGTTGCTGGATCAGGCTTGCAGCCTGTCCACATCCCTCTGTAGTCTTGCCTTGTCCCCCTCTGATTGAATTCTCCTCATTAACTTCACATCGTCTTCAGACAGGGACACTTCTGTGTCTATTCCTTCAGTCATGTCATTCATATACCAGAAACATATACCAGAAACAGCAATAGTACTAGGACTGACCTCTGTGGAACCCCGCTCGTCACAGGCGCCCACTCTGACACCTCGCCACGTACCATGAGTACCATGACTCACTGATGCCTTCCCGTCAGATATTCTCTGATCTATTGTAGTGCCATCTCTGTTATACCTCCCTGTCCTCCAGCTTTTTCGTTAATCTCTTGTGTGGAACGGTGTTAAAAGCCTTTTCGCAGTCCAAAAAAATGCAATCTACCCTCCCTCCCATCTTGTCTTTCTGCTGTCACCTAGACACAGGATTTCCCGTCTCTGAATCCTTGTTGGTGTACCCCATCTCTCTGTCTTTCTGGAGTCCTCTCTGTCTCCACTGTGAATATTTCTTTGAGTCTCATGTTAAGCTCCTCACATACTTCATGGTCGTTTGTTGTAAGCTCCCATCCTTCCTTCTTCAGCTTGATTACCTGGTCTTTGACGGTTTTCTTCCTGATGTGTATGTGTGTGTGAGTTTATGGGGATGTATGTGTGTGTGCCTGTGTGTATGTACTCAGGAATACGTGGTTGCAGGGTCGAGTCATGGCTCCTGGTTCTGCTTCTTCGCTAGTCGCTACTACGTCCACTCTCTCATTGCTCCGAAAGCCGTATCATACCTCTTCTTAAAGCTATGTATGTGTGGGTGTGCATGTTTGTATGTATGTATGTGTGTGTGTGTGTGTGTGTGTGTGTGTGTGTGTGTGTGTGTGTGTGTGTGTGTGTGTGTGTGTGTGTGTGTGTGTGTGTACTAACCTAATTGTACTCACCTAATTGTGGTTGCAGGAGTCGAGACTCAGCTCATGGCCCCGCCTCTTCACTGATCGTTTCTAGGTCCTCACTTTCTCTGCTTCCTGAACTTTATCATACCTCGTCTTAAAGCTATGTATGGTTCCTGCCTCCACTACATGCATGTATGTGTGCGTGTGCGTGCGTGCGTGCGTGTGTGTGTGTGTGTGTGTGTGTGTGTGTGTGTGTGTGTGTGTGTGTGTGTGTGTGTGTGTGTGTGTGTGTGTGTGTGTGTGTGTGTGTGTGTGTGTGTGTGTGTGTGTGTTCTGCAAGGAAGAGCACTGAGTTGTGTAATGATGACATGAAAGTGAGGGGAAATTAATAAAACAAAATACCATATATATCATTTAAAGTATTTTTACAACATAAACCACCAAGAGAAGGGGAACTATATGATCATCAGGACAAAAATGTGCTGAAGAAAATTAAATAAACAATTTATTTAGAAAAATATGGTGAGAAACTAATCGGATGAAATCGCTGGATATTTTAAGAAGGTTCAGAATGTGAATAACTGACGTATGTTAATAGAGGAATAGAGACAGAAAAGACGACAATGAGGAGGCTGAAGGCAGAGGATATGTCATGTCTGAGATCAGTGTGTGATATTTATATCAGTGTAGAGTAAACGATTGACGAAATTAGAAGATGAAGGGTAGGTACTAAAGAGGGGTTGTTAATTAAGGTAGTTTCGTTATGAAGAAATTAGGTATCAAGATATTTTGGTTAAGCAGTGACATAAGTCTGTAGTGGACAGGTGGTGTAGAGAACCTGTGAAAAAAAACGCATGGGAACAAAAAAATTTTGGTAGGATAATGCTTTCTCCTCAGCCGGCTTATCAGCCGGATAGGAGTTAGTGGATACAAGTGACTTTGGACATACAGACTGTAATCACGGTAATATTTATGAAAGAATTAAAGGAATCCAATTACTCATGTTCAGATTTTTGTAGTTTGAACAACACTGCACTTCCTGGTCTGGGTGCGGATATTTCGTTGCGATGGATGACGACTCGATCATAAGATCTGTCTGCTATCAAAAAAAATATAATTAAGGAGTATAAATTTTCTTAATGGGGTTAATGGTGTCGTGTAAATATGTATGAACACATGTTTGCACATATGTTTATGAGTTACACTTCTCGATAAGGTCATATGCCTGTATCGAGAGAACGAAGGCACACGACACATCAGCTTCAGAGCCTATAGTGGTACTGCCACACTGACGAATTCCTTCACAATTATACGCGGGTGGTTAATCGCCCTCCTGCCGGGTATATCTACACCATAAACACTTCAAACTGACGATTTATTGCCACTCCTCAGTCATGTTTTGGCACTGCCACAGGTGCGCTTGTGGATTATTGGTAGACTTCTTACTTCTTTTTGCTTCTCTCTTCGTTTGAAAGAGTTACAGTGAGTTCATGGGTAAGAGATGTGTGGGTAGTTGGATTTTTTTTAAGTGTGTGCGTTGGCTCGGGGTATGTGAACGTGCTTGTCGTGGGCAAGTGGATTTGTTTTTGGGTTGGGGAATGGTGGGTGGATGGGTCATGCCATCCCCCTCTGATAATGGGGTCTTCCTGCTGCTCACACTAAGTCACGCCCACTGGAACTTAAAGTGATTGACTGAAAGAGAAAGAGAGAGCGAGAGAGAGAGCATGCACGATCCCAGAGAGAGAGAGAGAGAGAGGAATAATGAGAAAATCTAAAGAATGGAGAGAGAGAGAGATGAAAAGATGGAGGAAGAGAGGGAGGGTAAAGAGGGTGGGAGGTCGGGAGGGAAGGAAGAAGGGATGGAAGGAAGAAGGGAAGGAAATAGGGATGGTGGGTATAATGGAGGGAGGGTGGAAAAACCAAGGGAGAGAGAAATATAGGGGAGGCAGCGGAAATGGAATGGGACATAAAGGAGGGATGTGAGACTAGGGGTGATTTGACAGTGATAGCACAGGGATCAAGCAGAGGGAGGGAGAGAGGAGGGGAACTCCTCACTTATTTATCCATACCTCACCTATGCTATTTGTGCTTGGGGATCAACTGCAGCAACACACCTAAAGCTAATAATAACCCAACAAAAAGCTGCAGTAAGAATAATCACTAAATCCCATCCCTGGCAACACACCCCCCCCCACTCTTCATAGACCTAAACTTACTCCCTGTTCAGTACATCCACACTTACTACTGTGCAATCTACATCTACAGGGCCTTAAACTCTAATATCAACCTTGACCTAAAACGCTTTCTTGATAGTTGTGACAGAACCCACAGGCATAACACCAGACACAAACATCTCTACGACATTCCCCGTGTCCGACTAAACCTTTACAAAAATTCAATGTATGTCAAAGGCCCTAAAATCTGGAATACCCTACCTGAGAACTCTAGAACTGCAGACACATTCATCACCTTCAAAACTACCATTAGAAAACATCTTATCTCCCTGATACACCCCATCAACTAACTACACGAATACCACCTGGTGGTTCACACTTACACTCACTCACTCATTTGACCATAAACAGAAATATTAATCTCAATCTTAAAATAATGAATCCTGTGATACTCCAATACTGAAACTATGTTCTGTGCCAAAACAAAAGCATTCACATTGCTAAACTCACAAACTAGTATTTAGTCACTTAGCCATAATACCAACTTACCTCATAATTTGTAATATTTCACAATTAAGAATAAAACTAAGTCTGCCCGAAATGCCTAGCCATGCTAAGCGTTCTAGTGGTACACTCTGTAATCACTATTTTACTACATGTAAACCACACAATAACCAAATTTCTGTAAACTCAGCATTGTAATCCTTATAGAGAATAAACTTTGAATTTGAATTTGAATTTGAATATAAACAAAAGACACACACACACACACACACACACACACACACACACACACACACACACACACACACACACACACACACACACACACACACACATACACACACACACGCACACACACACACATACACACACACGCACACACACACACACACATACAGACACACATACAAAATACTGCGTGGAATAGATTGGGTGGACAGAGACAGGATGTTCCAGAGATGGGACACAGAAACAAGGGGTCACAATTGGAAGTTGAAGGCTCAGATGAGCCAGAGAGATGTTAGGAAGTATTTCTTCAGCCACAGAGTTGTTAGGAAGTGGAACAGCCTGACAAGTGATGTAGTGGAGGCAGGAACAATACATAGTTTCAAGACGAGGTATGATAAAGCTCATGGAGCAGAGAGAGGGAGGATCCAGTAGCGGTCAGTGAAGAAGCGGGGCCAGGAGCTAAATATCGACCCCTGCAACCTCAACTAGGTGAGTACACACACACACACACACACACACACACACACACACACACACACACACACACACACACACACACAAACACACACACACACGATACAGGCAACTGTGCAGAGTAGGCAGCAGGGAGAGAAGAATAATAGTAATGTGACGAGGAGGCAGGAAGGGGAAGAGAGAGAGATGGAGAAGAATGATAATGGAAGCGAACAGCGGGGCGATGGGGGAAAAGGAGACGGTAAAAAAAATTGTGTATGGATAATACCGATATCATTAAAAGCAACTGGCTCTTCCAGAGTATTAGGAAGAGTCGTTCATTAGTAAGATGGGAGGGGAGTGACAGTCCTGCGAGGAAGTGTAATGAGAGAGAGAGAGAGAGAGAGAGAGAGAGAGAGAGAGAGAGAGAGAGAAACTGGAGAAAAGATTGTTATTAAGAGAGTGGACATGGGGGTATACAGTAAAAACAACCGAGAACAAGTGTCAGACATACTAAGGCTGTCTTCTGAGAAAACTAAACTCCTTGAATCATAAAAGGTTCTCACCTCACTCTCCACTTCATCTCCCAGCTCCTTGGAAGAACAAGTTAGCGAAGGAACACAATATAGTAATCTACTCCTACCATCATTACTATTACTACTACTGTTATTACTGCTAATACAAATACTAGTACTGCTACTACTACTACTACAACTACTATTACCGCCACTCATAATCTCAAGCTATGACCAACAGACGTCCGTATTACTGAGAAGCCAGACTCTTCCACAGTCACTTTCCACTGGGTAATTATCGAGAATGTATAACAAATGTAAGTGAATTTGTAAGTGCCAGCAATGAACATTTTGATACTAAGTTTAAAGTTGATTTATCAAAATATTTACCCAACTGTTTCTTAAATATTTATAATGAATTTTCCGGATATGGTAGTGTTTTCAGTGTTCTGCGTGTCTTTGTGAATATAAAATTGATGTCCATGTTTTGATTATATCTATTTTGCACAAATAACTCGTACATGGAATGGAGCTTATGAGGACGTTTCGATCTGACTTGGATCATTAACAAGTGTGTAACCAGTTAATGATCCAAGTTGGACTGAAACGTTGTCATAAGTTTTTCCTTTCTATGTGCGAGTTATTTGTGTATTGTTCCATTCACTCTATTGTGCCTTTTTATTTTCTATCTATCATTTTTTTTTAATTTTCACATTGCTGAAGTACCTTGCATTTCAAATCACTTTTTTGTGCGTGTATCTATATTTTTGAAAATATATTTAAATTTTAATTAAATTTCGTAATAGATTTTGCTACCTCAGAAAAATATCAAGTGTAGGTTTTTAAATGTATTATCGTATTGTTAGCTTTTCAGTGACTGTTTTAGCACTGATACCTGTCACTCTTTACAGTTTGTTTGCCTTTCTCCAGTCACTATAACCATAATTAAAGTGTACTCAAAGTGTATTGCAGTGCATTGAAACTGCTCTTTGATGAATGCACTCTAGAGATGAAGTATAGCTGATGGGCCGTCTTAGAGCTATGTTTAAGACATGTTGGAGACGTGTTGTGAAAGTACACGGGCCGCGTTGGAGCCCTGATGGGAAAGAGCTAAAGCCTAATTCATTTCTTTGCTGAGGTCGTGTCGAGGAAACAACGGGGATGCGTTTAAGCCGTCTAATAGCCGAACTGGAATCTAGTAGAAGCCGTGTTGGACCCACAATGTAAACACTTCAACCTCTACTACAAATGCAATAATTTCTATCAACTTCCTCAGCGCTTCTTAATGGTGTGTCGCAACAATCCAGTATCCAGTCAGTCAGTCAGGTGAGTTCAAGGGAATCCATCAACGCTTGCCTAACTTACAGGCGTGACCTGCTTGCGCTACTGGAATTTTCCATTGGTGATTCCACCTCCTACTTCTTCATGTCACCTGCTCGCAGTGTATAATCCACTTACCCGCTCATATGCTGAAATTTTCTCAAGAATGGTGGACTAAACACGTCGACTCAAAGCTGAGGAACTAATTACCTCAAACTCATTCTCATCTTCCACCACTGATCTCTGTTCCTGACTGACGAAGCCACTTGTTGGCGAAGATTTCTCGAACGTTGACGAAGATTTTCGAACGTTAGCGAAGATTTTCGAACGTTGACGAAGATTTCCAAACGTTGACGATGATTTCCAAACGTTGACGATGATTTCGAAACGTTGACGATGATTTCCAAACGTTGACGACGATTTCGAAACGTTGACGATGATTTCCAAACGTTGACGATGATTTCCAAACGTTGACGATGATTTCCAAACGTTGACGAAGATTTCCAAACGTTGACGATGATTTCCAAACGTTGACGAAGATTTCCAAACGTTGACGATGATTTCCAAACGTTGACGATGATTTCCAAACGTTGACGATGATTTCCATACGTTGACGATGATTTCCAAACGTTGACGATGATTTCCAAACGTTGACGAAGATTTCCAAACGTTGACGAAGATTTCCAAACGTTGACGAAGATTTCCAAACGTTGACGAAGATTTCCAAACGTTGACGATGATTTCCAAACGTTGACGATGATTTCCAAACGTTGACGATGATTTCCAAACGTTGACGAAGATTTCCAAACGTTGACGAAGATTTCCAAACGTTGACGAAAATTTCCAAACGTTGACGAAGATTTCCAAATGTTGCAAAAGTTTCTAATTTTTCGACATATATGTAAACAGCTCAATTGTTGCTAATTCGTCTTCATTACCCAAAATAAGAAAAATAATATAATTCCAATGTTTTGTGTAATTAAAATTTCTTTCGTGTTTGGTTAATTCTGACTTCAGAACTGAAATTAACATTCTCGATTATATAGTGAATTAGTTATGTAGTGTTATTATTTTATTTTATGTGACTATTCTTCTTCTTATTATTGGTACTCTTCTTCTTCTTCTTATTCTTCTTCTTATTATTATTGTTATTATTATTATTATTATTATTATTATTATTATTATTATTATTATTATTATTATTATTATCAAGATACTGGCGGCCTCCCACCGAGGTAGGGTCACCCGAAAAGAAACAGTTTCATCATCATTCGCTCCGTCAGTGTGTAACCAGAAGGGCGCCGACACTACAGTTCAGATGCTCCTCCAATCTGCAGATATCCCCACCTTTCTTTCAGAATGCTGGTATTGTACTTCCTGGCTCCAGGACTCAAGTCAGGGTAACAAGTTTCACTGAATCTCTTCACAAAATATTGCCTTGCTCACACTCCAACAGGCAATCAAATCTCAAAAACCATTTGCCTCCACCACTCCTATCTAACACACTTCACACGCCTGTCGCGCACACAATACCTCCTGTACGAACTCCTTCAAACCTTTGCAAAGGTGACCCTTACCCAGCCTTCCCTCCACTACTAATTTGTACACCCTCCTAGTCATTCTATTTTGTTCCACCCTCTCTAAATGTCCGAACTGCCTCAACAACCCTTCTTCATTTCTCTGGATAATACTTTTACTAACTTCGCACATCTTCCTAATCTCCAAGCTACGAATTCTCTGTATAATATTTACACCACAAAGCATCACACGTTCAAGGTAGTAGGTTGGTAGACAGTAAGCACCCGGGGTGGAACTGACGTCTTCCCAAATGAGCCTAAAACGGAAATTTGTAATTGTTTTACACAGTGATAGGATTGCGGGTGTCTTTTTCTGGGACTTATATTTCCATAACACTACACAATCATACACATGTATATGTATACACACCCATCTGAGTTTTCTTCTCTTTCCTTCATAGTTTCTTGTTCTTATTTATTTCCTTCCATGTCCATGGAAAAGTAGAATAAGAATCCTCCCTATGTAAGCCATGTGTGTCATAGACGCAGACTATAATGCCGTGGGCAAAAGATTTGTAACCGCTACTTCTGTATAAACTGCTAAAAATAAGAAGAAAAACTTTAACTTTGGATGTTTGAATGTATGTGGATATAGTGCAGATGATTAGAAAGAGATGATTACCATTGTTATGAATGAAAAGAAGATGGATGTTCTAGCTCTCAGCGAAACAACGATGAACTGGCAGGAGAGCTTCAGTGAGTAGAAATAAGTGGGATTAGGTCAGGGTTATCTGAAAGATTTAGGGATAATGAAGGATCAGTTATGGCAAGAAAAGAGTGAAAAATAAATAAATTCAAGGATTATGTGGAGTAAAATAAAGGGGGCAGGCAGCCTGATTTTTTTTTCCTTTGCTCGATTTCGTTGATTTTTTTTTACCAGAGACTTTAGGCATATTGAGCCTCATGTGGTGAAAGTTGCATCAAGATCGTCCAATAAATAAAGTTATAAAAAATAAAAATGTGAAAAATTGGACATGGCAACACTTATAGCAACGAAAGTCAATATTGGCAATCTCGAAATCATTGTTGATAATCACAAATGATAAAGTAATGCCAAATTGACCATCTAATGGATATAAATAATGCAATAACATGTTTTATGGTACCCCAAAAAAATATTATTATGTCTTGACTTTAAAAATTTTTTTTTGCACTTTACATCAATTTATGCAAAATTGAAGGTATTATTACCCAAGACAACTCCATTACAAAGTCAAACAGGCTCCCCTGAATAACTTTTGTAAAATTCAGAATGATCGGTTCATAAATAATGGTTTTACCTCAGAAAAATACAAATAAATGCACTTTTGAAAAAAATCAACAAATACATTGAACATTACTATACAGTGGGTAAAAATACTCATAGTGCCTTTATACGTTTATTGAGAGTAGAACTGGTTATAT
>NW_027196767.1:0-79140 GCF_038502225.1 Cherax quadricarinatus
GTGCTTGTCTGTACAGGAACTTCAGTCTAGCATTCAATTCAATTCAATTCAATTCAATTCAAGTTTATTCTCTATAAGGGTTACAATGTGGGGTTTACAGGTTTTGGGTATTGTGTGGTTTACATGTTATAAAATACTAATTACAGAGGGGGCCACTAGGACGCCTAGCCTGGCTAGGTATTTCGAGCAAACTTAGATTAATTCTTAACATTAAATCCTTACAGATTATGGTATTAAGGCTAAGTGACTACATCATTAGCTTTCTTTACTACACTGTTCCCTACCAGTTCTCCTGACATGCATGGGTCAAAAGGGATTCCCAGATATTTTACTGAGGAAACTGAAGTGATGGGTTCCCCATTACACCGGACATTAATATTATTTACCCTTCTCAGTTTGTTTCGTGCCATAGAGTATGCCTTCCGTTTTTCCGAGGTGTAACGATAGTTTGTTGTCTACTAACAGTTTGCTGCAGGACTCCAGTTTCAGTGTTATTACATTAGTTATATCTTGTGGGTCTTTACCTGACACTAACAGAGCACTGTCATCCGCATACAATAGGAGTTTGCACTTGACACTGATGGGCATGTCGTTTACATAACATAGAAATAATAACGGAACCAAAATACTACCTTGGGGAACTCCACATGTTATCAGCAGGAGTTCTGATTCTGTTTTGTTGATTTTGACAATTTGTTTCCTATTGCTAAGATAGGACTTAAACCAGTCTATGGAACATATGCCGAAACCTTGAAGTTTCTTACATAATATATTGTGGTTGACAGTATCGAAGGCCTTTTGCAAGTCTAAGGTTACCATACCTATGAGGTTCCTATCGACATTTCAGTTCTCATGTAATCCATCAGATTAATTAGGGAGGTGTCAGTTGAGTAAGATCTCTAAAAGCCTGACAGGTAGCTATGGAGAATGTTGTTGTCATTAAGGTACTTAACTACATGATAGTACACCGCCCTCTCTAGAATTTTGGATATTATACTGAGTATACTAACAGGCCTATAGTTGCTTACATCAGACCAACTATTTTTCTTGAAGATAGGAGTAACTCTGGCCTCCTTGAACCCCTCTGGTACGGTATTAGTGGTGATGGACAGATTTATTATGTGAACAATGGAGACTGGCAGTTCAAAGGCACCATCTTCTAGGAACTTAGAAGGGATGTTATCTGTTTCGGTGCTCTTAGTTGGGTTTAACCTTAGTTCTTTTTGCACGAAGTCATGAGATACACTTACTGGTTGACAACTGTTTAAGAAAGGGGATAGGCCTGTTGGCCCATACTAGGCAGGTCCCTTTATTTTAAACTTATCAGAGTCCCACTCAAATCCATCCCATCCCACTCATGTATTTATCCAACCTAAAGGTATTTGATGCAGCTGGTAGTTTACTTACTAGTGTTGATGCAAAAGTTGTGGAGTAGGAATTAAAACAATTTACCACTTTAGTTGTTTCGTGGCATACATCGTTATCAATATTTAGTATTATGTTAGACCTATCTACTGGTTTATGGCTATACCCCAACTGTTTTAGTTGTTGCCAGAGCTTTCTGGAGTTATTCTTGTACTCTTCTATTTTTGAGCAATAGTGCTTTGCCTTTGCTACTTTTATAAGCCTCTGTACTCTGTTCCTCACCTTTGGAATTCATTTAGTGCTGCAATATCCTGCCTGTTTGCTTTAAATCTTTTTAGCAGCTGGTCTCTGAATTTCATATTATCTAATATCTCAGTAGTCATCCAGGGTTCAGTTCTTCGTTTAATCCTAACCTCTTTAACTGGTGCAATATTATCAAGGATGGTAGTGAACATTGTTTTGAATTTTTCCCAGGCATCGTTTACGTCCGTGCAACTTGTTATCTCTGTCCAGTCACAATTGTGTAGCCTATTTACCAGTGTTTCTTTGCTGTAATTTGTAATTGGTCTCATTTTTATTGTAGTGTGTAGGCCTATCCTATCCCTAGTGATTTTCCCAATTATGGTGGCTGAGAACTGCGTGATCCGGGTTGGTGTATTAATTAGTAGAGTGTAGCTATTTAAACCTAGTATTTACTTATACCTCTTACATAGCCCGTTATTTTGCTGTTGAAAACACATATTGAAGTCTTCCAGTATTACTGTCTCGCAATTGTTATAGAGTCCGGACAAGACTCTGCAAAAGTCTTCTAAGAACTGGTCCTGGGTGGGAGGGTGTTAACTAGTTCCTACTAAGATGGGTGTAGTCTTGGGAAGGAACACTTCGAACTATAGAATCTCCAGTTTATTGTCATTTAAATCAAGTCTTACGTAGGCACATACCCCACCACCTTTTGTATTCTCATCTAATTTATTTATTTATTTATTTATTTATTTATTTATTTATTTGAACATGATACAGAGAAGTACAA
Source organism: Cherax quadricarinatus (assembly GCF_038502225.1). Lineage (NCBI taxonomy): Eukaryota > Metazoa > Arthropoda > Malacostraca > Decapoda > Parastacidae > Cherax > Cherax quadricarinatus. The sequence goes on from NW_027196767.1 coordinate 2,396, forward strand.
AGGAATACAGTTATTACAGTGCAACATGCCAAAGCCCCTTGTATGTAGGGCATTATGGGCAGGCTTAAAATTAACTTAATATTAACTAAGCAATGATATATTCAGTGATAAAAACATTATTGTAAACAGATAACAATTTAGTACAAATGAGTATTACAAAGACAGGTTATATGGTCATTTACTGTGTTGCTGTGTAATCAATAGCATGGAGTATTCTGTTAGGTAATGTAATTAAAAAATAACAAAGTTTGATTGGGTCACAGGTTGACATTTATGAGATACAATAATGAGAAACATTTATGAGATACAATTTATGAGATACAATTATTCAGTATTTATTTAGTTGTGGGTAAGTAAGTGATTTTTGAGAAGAGACTTGAATTTATAAACAGGTAGTGTTTCTTTTATATTCACAGGTAATGAATTCCAGATTTTAGGGCCTTTTATGTGCATTGAGTTTTTGCATAGCGTGAGATGGACACGAGGAACATCAAAGAGTGATCTGTGCCTTGTGTTATGGTCATGTGTTCTGTTGAGGTTGGTAAGGAGATGTTTGAGGGGAGGGTTTATGTCAGAGTTAAGTGTTCTATGTATGTAGTAGGTGCAGTAATAAGTATGAATGTTTGTATGGTGAGTAGGTTTAGAGTTTTGAATATTGGTGGAGTGTGCTGTCTGTAGTGGTAATTTATTATTCTGACTGCAGCCTTTTGTTGGGTAATTAATGGTCTGAGATGGTTTATTGTTGTTGAGCCCCATGCACAAATTACATAGGTGAGATAAGGGTAAATAAGAGAGTGATATAGGGCCAGGAGGGCTGACTATGCAACATAGTACCGTATCTTCGATAGTATGCCTACGGTCTTGGAAATATTTTTGGAAATTTGTTGTATATGTGTTTGAAATTTCAGTCTATTATCAAGGTGGATTCCTAAGAATTTTCCCTTTGTGAGTTTTGTGATAGGTGATCCGTTTATTGTTATGTTAAGAGGGACATCTGAAGCTCTGTTACCAAACTGAATGAAGTAGGTTTTGTCAATGTTTAGAGTAAGTTTGTTAGTCCTCATCCAGATAGATATTTTCTGTAATTCGGTGTTTACAGTATTGGCTAGCATGAGTGGGCTTGGATGAGAGAAGACGTATGTAGTGTCATCTGCAAACAATGTGGGTTTGAGTAGTTGCGATGCATTTGGTAGGTCCTTTATGTATATGAGAAAGAGAAGAGGGCCAAGGACACTTCCCTGTGGGACACCAACTGTAATTGGCTGTACAGAAGAGTTTGCCCCTTTTGTGTACACATATTGGCTTCTGTTGCTGAGGTATGACTTGAGGTAGTTGAGGGAGTGCCCTCTTATACCATAGTGCGATAATTTTATGTGGAGCAAGTCATGGTCAACTGTATCAAAAGCTTAACGTAAGTCAATGAAGATCCCCAGTGGGACTTCTTTTTTCTCTATTGCAGTGTATATATGTTCTAGCATGTGTATAATAGCATCATTTGTATTTTTACTAGGCCTGAACCCAAATTGACAGGGGTTGAGTATGTTGTGGGAGTTGAGGTAGGAACAGATTCGCTTATGAATTAATTTTTTGAAGATTTTAGAGAGTGGGTGTAAGTTGGATATTGGCCTATAGTTATTCAAGTCTGTTTGGTCTCCTCCTTTATGGATCGGGGTGACCCTTGCTATTTTGAGAACTGTAGAGAAGGTAGAGGATTCAATATATATTGTATTCTTCTACTTTGACTTCGTCGTCAGTCACCGTATCATCCAACCAGGATTCAGAGATGGATATAACTGTCGCCCTAGATCTGTTAGCTAGAATCCTGATCTCTGCCAATTTTGGAAAAAGTGATCTTGCGTTGACATGAGTAAAGTGAAGGTCTGTTTTCATAAAACAATCATAATCATCAGTATATGGCAAGGGGTCATTTGTGTTAAAATTAGGTAAATCAGTATCATCATTGCTACAGGGTAACTGTGCCAAAGTGCATTTGTTACAAACAAAATGAAATCTGGCACTATTACTATAATCAAACACATATCCATTATGCACCCACCAATTACCAGTATACAGTAAAATTTCTCGGCTTTCTTTGCGATCGCCGAATGTCATTGAAGCCTCACACAACCTCCTTGAAAACTGCTTGTCAAAGTCAACTAAACCATCTTTAGCCAAATTTTAAGTTTTGTGTATGAGTTGAGAGACAAACTCGTCTGTGCCTTTATTTAGTCTTTACCTGGACTACAGAGACCGACTGGATGCCTCAGTTTCCCCGCTAGTCTTTCTAAACTTGATCCCATTTATCATCAAGGTTTATTTATGTCAGTGCACAAATAACCCTCTGGTTATTTGTGTATTGTTCCAGTCACGGTGTTGTGCCTTGATGTTCCTCAAATCTGTGTCTAGGGGGTTTCTGGTCTGTCCCACTTAAGAGCCTGTATAGAGAGACCAACATCCTGTCTTTGTAAGGTCTTGAGCGATGCTTGTTGTCTTCATTATTGTGTCCACTTCCATGACCTTCACCATCTTTCCACGTATAGAACAGCTACGTATATAAGCAAGAATAATTTATTTAATCGTCGCCCCTTTTATTATAACCCTATAATTTCCAGATTCATTTTCTAATAAGATCCCTTAATTTACTTCCCCTCTACGTTCACTACGTGTCTTACTTTTCCCTACTGCCTTGGAATTTCAATTATTTTTTAATTTAATTACTCAAGTTTGCTCCTCCTTGCTTCCAAGTCTGAAGGTTCGTGTACCTACCGTAAACCTGTGTTTACTATTTCTTGAACACTTTTATTCACATTCTCATCTACAGTAGTGCTGGTGATTCTAAATCCTGGATGGTGTCGGGTATGCGGCTGTTTTCCGAATATATAGACATGATCACACACATTGTGATCATGTCTACCCTGGCATTCGTAGATGTTACTTACTCTTAAATAGCGTTACAATATTTTCAGAATTTCGATTCCCCTCATCCAATCGTTCTAATAAAACTATGGCTAAGTTACTTTTTTTCTATTGCTGGGTCCTTGGACACCCTGATATTCAGGGCCATGAGTGAGTAGACTCAGCCTCTCGGTCTGCTATTGACGACAACAATTTCTTTTCTCAGATTATTTTTAGTACTTTCTCAGCTACTACAAAATTACTGGCAACAATTTACCTTTCCACTGTTGTCAGGTTTGGTAAATTTACACTCTTTCATAACTACAAATCAGACATATGGGATATACCATATTAGAGGAACACCTGCACCTCCGTCAGGACGGACAGGTCCCACTCTCATTTCGCCATAACTTAATACACTGTCCCACTATCAGGATAAGCAGAATTTGCTGCAACTCCTGTAATACCAAAACATAGACTGAACTCCTCACTGACAGTCCCACTTTAACACACACTCTCTCTTAGACTTTTTAATGAAAAACTAACTTGTCACAGCAAGTGTGACAACAATGTTAGACTTGCACCAGCTCGTACCTCCACTATACTCACGCCCCCTCACACACCCATAATAATAATAATAATAATAATAATAATAATAATAATAATAATAATAATAATAATAATAATAATAATAATAATAATAATAATAATAATAATAATAATAATAATAATAATAATAAATAATAATAATAATAATAAAAATAATAATAATAATAATAATAATAATAATAATAATAATAATAATAATAATAATAATAATAATAATAATAATAATAAATAATAATAATAATAATAATAATAAAAAAATAATAATAATAATAATAATAATAATAATAATAATAATAATAATAATAATAATAATAATAATAATAATAATAATAATAATAATAATAATAATAATAATAATAATAATAATAATAATAATAATAATAATAATAATAATTATAATAATAATAATAATAATAATAATAATAATAATAATAATAATAATAATAATAATAATAATAATAATAATAATAATAATAATAATAATAATAATAATAATAATAATAATAATAATAATAATAATAATAATAATAATAATAATAATAATAATAATAACAATAAAAATAATAATAATAATAATAATAATAATAATAATAATAATAATAATAATAATAATAATAATAATAATAATAATAATAATAATAATAATAATAATAATAATAATAATAATAATAATAATAATAATAATAATACTAATAATAATAATAATAATAATAATAATAATAATAATAATAATAATAATAATAATAATAATAATAATAATAATAATAATAATAATAATAATAATAATAATAATAATAATAATAAATAATAATAATAATAATAAAGTTCGTGAGATCTACACGCTGGACTAGTGTGTGTTTGTGCAAGTTCGTGAGATCTACACGCTGGACTAGTGTGTGTTTGTGCAAGTTCGTGAGATCTACACGCTGGACTAGTGTGTGTTTGTGCAAGTTCGTGAGATCTACACGCTGGACTAGTGTGTGTTTGTGCAAGTTCGTGAGATCTACACGCTGGACTAGTGTGTGTTTGTGCAAGTTCGTGAGATCTACACGCTGGACTAGTGTGTGTTTGTGCAAGTTCGTGAGATCTACACGCGGGACTAGTGTGTGTTTGTGCAAGTTCGTGAGATCTACACGCTGGACTAGTGTGTGTTCGTGCAAGTTCGTGAGATCTACACGCTGGACTAGTGTGTGTTTGTGCAAGTTCGTGAGATCTACACGCTGGACTAGTGTGTGTTTGTGCAAGTTCGTGAGATCTACACGCTGGACTAGTGTGTGTTTGTGCAAGTTCGTGAGATCTACACGCTGGACTAGTGTGTGTTTGTGCAAGTTCGTGAGATCTACACGCTGGACTAGTGTGTGTTTGTGCAAGTTCGTGAGATCTACACGCTGGACTAGTGTGTGTTTGTGCAAGTTCGTGAGATCTACACGCTGGACTAGTGTGTGTTTGTGCAAGTTCGTGAGATCTACACGCTGGACTACTTAGTTAACATTTTGTCCTAGACACATGTCGATTAGACACTAGGCCTGTTGTATATGCGTGCGTGTATGTGTGTTAGTTACCATTGTGTGTGTGTGTGTGTGTGTGTGTGTGTGTACTAGTTCGTAAGATCTGTATGCTGGACTAGTGTATGTGCTAGTTTATGAGATCTACACGCTGGACTAGTGTATGTGCTAGTTCATGAGATCTCAACGCTGGACTACTGTGTATACTAGATGGTGAGGCCAGAAACACGTCCAACCCTCCTTGGAAATATAACAGTTGTACTGTACATGTTCCCTTCAGTGTTCCACAGGGTCTGGTCACGGACAGAGCCGCGGGGGGCATTGACCACCGAAACCCCCTCCAGTTGCATTCCAGGTATACAACTTCTATGACAAATATTGAGCCAGAAAACACAATATTAATTAGTGACAAGTATGTGCTCTTAAAATTAATAATCAGAGTATTTACAGACAGGAAACAACCTTGGAAGACAAAAAAGAGAGGAGGCGAGATGGAGGTGCACTTGATCGTGTGTAAGAGGTAGCATGTTCCAGAGGTCACCAGCACTTAGTAATGTCAAGGAAAATGAAAGTGACCACGGACAAGCACGGTGGAAGAAGGGAAGCTTCAAGCACACTGCAAGCACATTGTAAACAAAGTGCAAATACATCGTAAACACAGTGCAAGCACATTGTAAACAGTGCAAGAACATTGTAAACACAGTGCAAGCACATTGTAAACAGTGCAAGAACATTGTAAACAGAGTGCAAGTACATTGCAAACACACGCATTGTAAAAAATTACCTGTTTTGAACAATGATTTATTGAAAGATATTCAAAACGGAAATTAAAAAGATAATTCTGACTTCCAGGATATTTGCTGTGACTACTAAAAGTTTTCAGTGTGACTATTACAAGTTTTCACTGTGACTACTACAAGTTTTCACTGTGACTACTACAAGTTTTCACTGTGACTACTACAAGTTTTCACTGTGACTACTACAAGTTTTCACTGTGACTATTACAAGTTTTCACTGTGACTACTACAAGTTTTCACTGTGACTACTACAAGTTTTCACTGTGACTACTACAAGTTTTCACTGTGACTACCACAAGTTTTCACTGTGACTACTACAAGTTTTCACTGTAACTACTACAAGTTTTCACTGTAACTACTACAAGTTTTCACTGTGACTACTACAAGTTTTCACTGTAACTACTACAAGTTTTCACTGTGACTACTACAAGTTTTCACTGTAACTACTACAAGTTTTCACTGTGACTACTACAAGTTTTCACTGTAACTACTACAAGTTTTCACTGTAACTACTACAAGTTTTCACTGTATACAAGTTTTCACTGTGACTACTACAAGTTTTCACTGTGTCTACTACAAGTTTTCACTGTGACTACTACAAGTTTTCACTGTAACTACTACAAGTTTTCACTGTGACTACTACAAGTTTTCACTGTAACTACTACAAGTTTTCACTGTGACTACTACAAGTTTTCACTGTGACTACTACAAGTTTTCACTGTGACTACTACAAGTTTTAACTACTACAAGTTTTCACTGTAACTACTACAAGTTTTCACTGTGACTACTACAAGTTTTCACTGTGACTACTACAAGTTTTCACTGTGACTACTGTTTTCACTGTGACTACTACAAGTTTTCACTGTGACTACTACAAGTTTTCACTGTGACTACTACAAGTTTTCACTGTGACTACTACAAGTTTTCACTGTGACTACTACAAGTTTTCACTGTGACTACTACAAGTTTTCACTGTGACTACTACAAGTTTTCACTGTGACTACTACAAGTTTTCACTGTGACTACTACAAGTTTTCACTGTCTACTACAAGTTTTCACTGTGTCTACTACTAGTTTTCACTGTGACTACTACAAGTTTTCACTGTGACTACTACAAGTTTTCACTGTGACTACTACAAGTTTTCACTTTACAAGTTTTCACTGTGACTACTACAAGTTTTCACTGTGACTACTACAAGTTTTCACTGTGACTACTACAAGTTTTCACTGTGACTACTACAAGTTTTCACTGTGACTACTACAAGTTTTCACTGTAACTACTACAAGTTTTCACTGTGACTACTACAAGTTTTCACTGTGACTACTACAAGTTTTCACTGTGACTACTACAAGTTTTCACTGTGACTACTACAAGTTTTCACTGTGACTACTACAAGTTTTCACTGTGACTACTACAAGTTTTCACTGTGACTACTACAAGTTTTCACTGTGACTACTACAAGTTTTCACTGTGACTATTACAAGTTTTCACTGTGACTACTACAAGTTTTCACTGTGACTACTACAAGTTTTCACTGTGACTACTACAAGTTTTCACTGTGACTACTACAAGTTTTCACTGTGACTACTACAAGTTTTCACTGTGACTACTACAAGTTTTCACTGTGACTACTACAAGTTTTCACTGTGACTACTACAAGTTTTCACTGTGACTACTACAAGTTTTCACTGTGACTACTACAAGTTTTCACTGTGACTATTACAAGTTTTCACTGTGACTACTACAAGTTTTCACTGTGACTACTACAAGTTTCACTCTGACAGTACTACAAGTCTTCACGCTGACAGTACTACAAGTCTTCACGCTGACAGTACTACAAGTCTTCACTCTGACAGTACTACAAGTCTTCACGCTGACAGTACTAAAAGTCTTCACGTTGACAGTACTACAAGTTTCACTCTGACAGTACTACAAGTCTTCACTCTGACAGTACTACAAGTTTCACTCTGACAGTACTACAAGTCTTCACGCTGACAGTACTACAAGTCTTCACGCTGACAGTACTACAAGTTTCACTCTGACAGTACTACAAGTTTTACGCTGACAGTACTACAAGTCTTCACGCTGACAGTACTACAAGTTTCACTCTGACAGTACTACAAGTTTCACTCTGACAGTACTACAAGTCTTCACGCTGACAGTACTACAAGTCTTCACTCTGACAGTACTACAAGTTTCACTCTGACAGTACTACAAGTCTTCACGCTGACAGTACTAAAAGTCTTCACGCTGAGACTACTACAAGTCTTCACGCTGACAGTACTACAAGTTTCACGCTGACAGTACTACAAGTTTCACTCTGACAGTACTACAAGTTTCACTCTGACAGTACTACAAGTTTCACGCTGACAGTACTACAAGTTTCACTCTGACAGTACTACAAGTTTCACGCTGACAGTACTACAAGTTTCACGCTGACAGTACTACAAGTTTCACTCTGACAGTACTACAAGTTTCACGCTGACAGTACTACAAGTCTTCACGCTGAGAGTACTACAAGTCTTCACGCTGAGAGTACTACAAGTCTTCACGCTGACAGTACTACAAGTCTTCACTCTGACAGTACTACAAGTTTCACGCTGACAGTACTACAAGTTTCACGCTGACAGTACTACAAGTCTTCACGCTGACAGTACTACAAGTCTTCACGCTGACAGTACTACAAGTCTTCACGCTGAGAGTACTACAAGTCTTCACGCTGACAGTACTACAAGTCTTCACGCTGACAGTACTACAAGTCTTCACGCTGACAGTACTACAAGTCTTAAAGCTGACAGTACTACAAGTCTTCACGCTGAGAGTACTACAAGTCTTCACGCTGACAGTACTACAAGTCTTCACTCTGACAGTACTACAAGTCTTCACGCTGACAGTACTACAAGTTTCACGCTGACAGTACTACAAGTTTCACTCTGACAGTACTACAAGTTTCACGCTGACAGTACTACAAGTCTTCACGCTGACAGTACTACAAGTCTTCACTCTGACAGTACTACAAGTTTCACGCTGACAGTACTACAAGTCTTCACTCTGACAGTACTACAAGTCTTCACGCTGACAGTACTACAAGTCTTCACTCTGACAGTACTACAAGTTTCACGCTGACAGCACTACAAGTCTTCACGATGACAGTACTACAAGTTTCACTCTGACAGTACTACAAGTTTCACGCTGACAGTACTACAAGTCTTCACTCTGACAGTACTACAAGTCTTCACGCTGACAGTACTACAAGTCTTCACGTTGACAGTACTACAAGTCTTCACGCTGACAGTACTACAAGTCTTCACTCTGACAGTACTACAAGTCTTCACGCTGACAGTACTACAAGTCTTCACGCTGACAGTACTACAAGTCTTCACGCTGACAGTACTACAAGTATCACTCTGACAGTACTACAAGTTTCACGCTGACAGTACTACAAGTCTTCACGCTGACAGTACTACAAGTTTCACGCTGACAGTACTACAAGTCTTCACGCTGACAGTACTACAAGTCTTCACGCTGACAGTACTACAAGTCTTCACGCTGACAGTACTACAAGTCTTCACTCTGACAGAACTACAAGTCTTCACTCTGACATTACTACAAGTCTTCACGCTGACAGTACTACAAGTTTCACTCTGACAGTACTACAAGTCTTCACACTGACAGTACTACAAGTCTTCACGTTGACAGTACTACAAGTTTAACTCTGACAGTACTACAAGTCTTCACGCTGACAGTACTACAAGTCTTCACTCTGACAGTACTACAAGTTTCACTCTGACAGTACTACAAGTCTTCACGCTGACAGTACTACAAATCTTCACGCTGACAGTACTACAAGTTTCACTCTGACAGTACTACAAGTTTTACGCTGACAGTACTACAAGTCTTCACGCTGACAGTACTACAAGTTTCACTCTGACAGTACTACAAGTTTCACTCTGACAGTACTACAAGTCTTCACGCTGACAGTACTACAAGTCTTCACTCTGACAGTACTACAAGTTTCACTCTGACAGTACTACAAGTCTTCACGCTGACAGTACTAAAAGTCTTCACGCTGAGAGTACTACAAGTCTTCACGCTGACAGTACTACAAGTTTCACGCTGACAGTACTACAAGTTTCACTCTGACAGTACTACAAGTTTCACGCTGACAGTACTACAAGTTTCACGCTGACAGTACTACAAGTTTCACGCTGACAGTACTACAAGTTTCACTCTGACAGTACTACAAGTTTCACGCTGACAGTACTACAAGTTTCACGCTGACAGTACTACAAGTTTCACTCTGACAGTACTACAAGTTTCACGCTGACAGTACTACAAGTTTCACTCTGACAGTACTACAAGTTTCACGCTGACAGTACTACAAGTTTCACGCTGACAGTACTACAAGTTTCACTCTGACAGTACTACAAGTTTCACGCTGACAGTACTACAAGTCTTCACGCTGAGAGTACTACAAGTCTTCACGCTGACAGTACTACAAGTCTTCACGCTGACAGTACTACAAGTCTTCACTCTGACAGTACTACAAGTTTCACGCTGACAGTACTACAAGTTTCACGCTGACAGTACTACAAGTCTTCACGCTGACAGTACTACAAGTCTTCACGCTGAGAGTACTACAAGTCTTCACGCTGACAGTACTACAAGACTTCACGCTGACAGTACTACAAGTCTTCACGCTGACAGTACTACAATTCTTCACGCTGACAGTACTACAAGTCTTAAAGCTGACAGTACTACAAGTCTTCACGCTGAGAGTACTACAAGTCTTCACGCTGACAGTACTACAAGTCTTCACTCTGACAGTACTACAAGTCTTCACGCTGACAGTACTACAAGTTTCACGCTGACAGTACTACAAGTTTCACGCTGACAGTACTACAAGTTTTCACGCTGACAGTACTACAAGTCTTCACTCTGACAGTACTACAAGTTTCACGCTGACAGTACTACAAGTCTTCACTCTGACAGTACTACAAGTCTTCACGCTGACAGTACTACAAGTCTTCACTCTGACAGTACTACAAGTTTCACGCTGACAGCACTACAAGTCTTCACGCTGACAGTACTACAAGTTTCACTCTGACAGTACTACAAGTTTCACGCTGACAGTACTACAAGTCTTCACTCTGACAGTACTACAAGTCTTCACGCTGACAGTACTACAAGTCTTCACGTTGACAGTACTACAAGTCTTCACGCTGACAGTACTACAAGTCTTCACTCTGACAGTACTACAAGTCTTCACGCTGACAGTACTACAAGTCTTCACGTTGACAGTACTACAAGTCTTCACGCTGACAGTACTACAAGTCTTCACTCTGAGAGTACTACAAGTCTTCACGCTGACAGTACTACAAGTCTTCACGCTGACAGTACTACAAGTCTTCACGCTGACAGTACTACAAGTATCACTCTGACAGTACTACAAGTTTCACGCTGACAGTACTACAAGTTTCACGCTGACAGTACTACAAGTCTTCACGCTGACAGTACTACAAGTCTTCACGCTGACAGTACTACAAGTCTTCACGCTGACAGTACTACAAGTCTTCACTCTGACAGAACTACAAGTCTTCACTCTGACATTACTACAAGTCTTCACGCTGACAGTACTACAAGTTTCACTCTGACAGTACTACAAGTCTTCACACTGACAGTACTACAAGTCTTCACGTTGACAGTACTACAAGTTTCACTCTGACAGTACTACAAGTCTTCACTCTGACAGTACTACAAGTTTCACTCTGACAGTACTACAAGTCTTCACGCTGACAGTACTACAAATCTTCACGCTGACAGTACTAAAAGTTTCACTCTGACAGTACTACAAGTTTTACGCTGACAGTACTACAAGTCTTCACGCTGACAGTACTACAAGTTTCACTCTGACAGTACTACAAGTTTCACGCTGACAGTACTACAAGTCTTCACGCTGACAGTACTACAAGTCTTCACGCTGACAGTACTACAAGTTTCACTCTGACAGTACTACAAGTTTCACGCTGACAGTACTACAAGTCTTCACGCTGACAGTACTACAAGTTTCACTCTGACAGTACTACAAGTTTCACTCTGACAGTACTACAAGTCTTCACGCTGACAGTACTACAAGTCTTCACTCTGACAGTACTACAAGTTTCACTCTGACAGTACTACAAGTCTTCACGCTGACAGTACTACAAGTCTTCACGCTGACAGTACTACAAGTCTTCACGCTGACAGTACTACAAGTTTCACGCTGACAGTACTACAAGTTTCACTCTGACAGTACTACAAGTTTCACGCTGACAGTACTACAAGTTTCACGCTGACAGTACTACAAGTTTCATGCTGACAGTACTACAAGTTTCACTCTGACAGTACTACAAGTTTCACGCTGACAGTACTACAAGTCTTCACGCTGAGAGTACTACAAGTCTTCACGCTGACAGTACTACAAGTCTTCACGCTGACAGTACAACAAGTCTTCACGCTGACAGTACTACAAGTTTCACCCTGACAGTACTACAAGTTTCACGCTGACAGTACTACAAGTCACGCTTCACAAGTCTTCACGCTGACAGTACTACAAGTCTTCACGCTGACAGTACAACAAGTCTTCACGCTGACAGTACTACAAGTCTTCACGCTGACAGTACTACAAGTCTTCACGCTGACAGTACTACAAGTCTTCACGCTGACAGTACTACAAGTCTTCACGCTGACAGTACTACTCACTGACAGTACTACTTCACGCTGACAGTACTACAAGTACAAGTTTCACGCTGACAGTACTACAAGTCTTCACGCTGACAGTACAACAAGTCTTCACGCTGACAGTACTACAAGTCTTAACGCTGACAGTACTACAAGTCTTCACGCTGACAGTACTACAAGTCTTCACGCTGACAGTACTACAAGTCTTCACGCTGACAGTACTACAAGTCTTCACAAGTCTTCACGCTGACAGTACTACAAGTCTTCACAAGTTTCACTCTGACAGTACTACAAGTCTTCACGCTGACAGTACTACAAGTCTTCACTCTGACAGTACTACAAGTTTACTGAAGTACTACTTCACGCTGACAGTACTACAAGTCTTCACTCTGACAGTACTACAAGTCTTCACGCTGACAGTACTACAAGTCTTCACGCTGACAGTACTACAAGTCTTCACGCTGACAGTACTACAAGTCTTCACGCTGACAGTACTACAACTACACAAGTCTTCACTCTGACAGTACTACAGTACTACAAGTCTTCACGCTGACAGTACTACAAGTACTTCACGCTGACAAGTACTACAGTACTACAAGTCTTCACGCTGACAGTACTACAAGTGACTTCACGCTGACAGTACTACAAGTCTTCACGCTGAGAGTACTACAAGTCTTCACGCTGACAGTACTACAAGTCTTCACGCTGACAGTACTACAAGTCTTCACGCTGACAGTACTACAAGTCTTCACGCTGACAGTACTACAAGTCTTCACGCTGACAGTACTACAAGTCTTCACGCTGACAGTACTACAAGTCTTCACGCTGACAGTACTACAAGTCTTCAGCTGACAGTACTACAACTTCACGCTGACAGTACTACAAGTCATCACGCTGACAGTACTACAAGTCTTCACGCTGACAGTACTACAAGTCTTCACGCTGACAGTACTACAAGTCTTCACGCTGACAGTACTACAAGTCTTCACGCTGACAGTACTACAAGTCTTCACGCTGACAGTACTACAAGTCTTCACTCTGACAGTACTACAAGTCTTCACGCTGACAGTACTACAAGTCTTCACGCTGACAGTACTACAAGTCTTCACGCTGACAGTACTACAAGTCTTCTACAAGTTTCACTCTGACAGTACTACAAGTCTTCACACTGACAGTACTACAAGTCTTCACGCTGACAGTACTACAAGTTTCACACTGACAGTACTACAAGTCTTCACGTTGACAGTACTACAAGTCTTCACGCTGACAGTACTACAAGTCTTCACGCTGACAGTACTACAAGTCTTCACTCTGACAGTACTACAAGTCTTCACTCTGACAGTACTACAAGTCTTCACGCTGACAGTACTACAAGTCTTCACGCTGACAGTACTACAAGTCTTCACGCTGACAGTACTACAAGTCTTCACGCTGACAGTACTACAAGTCTTCACGCTGACAGTACTACAAGTACTACAAGTTTCACTCTGACAGTACTACAAGTCTTCACGCTGACAGTACTACAAGTCTTCACGCTGACAGTACTACAACTGACAGTACTACAAGTCTTCACGCTGACAGTACTACAAGTCTTCACGCTGACAGTACTACAAGTCTTCACGCTGACAGTACTACAAGTCTTCACGCTGACAGTACTACAAGTCTTCTGACAGTACTACAAGTCTTCACGCTGACAGTACTACAAGTCTTCACGCTGACAGTACTACAAGTCTTCACGCTGACAGTACTACAAGTCTTCACGCTGACAGTACTACAAGTCTTCACGCTGACAGTACTACAAGTCTTCACGCTGACAGTACTACAAGTCTTCACGCTGACAGTACTACTCACTGACAGTACTACAAGTCTTCACGCTGACAGTACTACAAGTCTTCACTCTGACAGTACTACAAGTTTCACGCTGACAGTACTACAAGTCTTCACGCTGACAGTACTACAAGTCTTCACGCTGACAGTACTACAAGTCTTCACGCTGAGAGTACTACAAGTCTTCACGCTGACAGTACTACAAGTCTTCACGCTGACAGTACTACAAGTCTTCACGCTGACAGTACTACAAGTCTTCACGCTGACAGTACTACAAGTCTTCACGCTGACAGTACTACAAGTCTTCACGCTGACAGTACTACAAGTATCACTCTGACAGTACTACAAGTTTCACGCTGACAGTACTACAAGTCTTCACGCTGACAGTACTACAAGTTTCACGCTGACAGTACTACAAGTCTTCACGCTGACAGTACTACAAGTCACGCTTCACTCTGACATTACTACAAGTCTTCACGCTGACAGTACTACAAGTTTCACTCTGACAGTACTACAAGTATTCACACTGACAGTACTACAAGTCTTCACGTTGACAGTACTACAAGTTTCACTCTGACAGTACTACAAGTCTTCACGCTGACAGTACTACAAGTCTTCACGCTGACAGTACTACAAGTCTTCACGCTGACAGTACTACAAGTTTCACGCTGACAGTACTACAAGTCTTCACGCTGACAGTACTACAAGTCTTCACGCTGACAGTACTACAAGTCTTCACGCTGACAGTACTACAAGTCTTCACGCTGACAGTACTACAAGTCTTCACGCTGACAGTAATACAAGTATCACTCTGACAGTACTACAAGTTTCACGCTGACAGTACTACAAGTCTTCACGCTGACAGTACTACAAGTCTTCACGCTGACAGTACTACAAGTCTTCACGCTGAGAGTACTACAAGTCTTCACGCTGACAGTACTACAAGTCTGACAGTACTACAAGCTGACAGTACTACAAGTCTTCACGCTGACAGTACTACAAGTCTTCACGCTGACAGTACTACAAGTCTTCACGCTGACAGTACTACAAGTCTTCACGCTGACAGTACTACAAGTCTTCACGCTGACAGTACTACAAGTATCACTCTGACAGTACTACAAGTTTCACGCTGACAGTACTACAAGTCTACACGCTGACAGTACTACAAGTCTTCACGCTGACAGTACTCACAAGTCTTCACAGTACTACTAGTCTTCACGCTGACAGTACTACAAGTCTTCACGCTGACAGTACTACAAGTCTTCACGCTGACAGTACTACAAGTCTTCACGCTGACAGTACTACAAGTCTTCACTCTGACAGAACTACAAGTCTTCACTCTGACATTACTACAAGTCTTCACGCTGACAGTACTACAAGTCTTCACGCTGACAGTACTACAAGTCTTAAAGCTGACAGTACTACAAGTCTTCACGCTGACAGTACTACAAGTCTTCACGCTGACAGTACTACAAGTCTTCACGCTGACAGTACTACAAGTCTTCACGCTGAGAGTACTACAAGTCTTCACGCTGACAGTACTACAAGTCATCACGCTGACAGTACTACAAGTCTTCACGCTGACAGTACTACAAGTCACGCTGACAGTACTACTGACAGTACTACAAGTTTTACGCTGACAGTACTACAAGTCTTCACGCTGACAGTACTACAAGTCTTCACGCTGACAGTACTACAAGTCTTCACGCTGACAGTACTACAAGTTTCACGCTGACAGTACTACAAGTCTTCACGCTGACAGTACTACAAGTCTTCACGCTGACAGTACTACAAGTCTTCACTCTGACCGAACTACAAGTCTTCACTCTGACATTACTACAAGTCTTCACGCTGACAGTACTACAAGTCTTCACACTGACAGTACTACAAGTCTTCACGCTGAGAGTACTACAAGTCTTCACGCTGACAGTACTACAAGTCTTACAAGTACTACAAGTTTCACTCTGACAGTACTACAACTTACAAGTCTTCACTCTGACAGTACTACAAGTCTTCACGCTGACAGTACTACAAGTCTTCACGCTGACAGTACTACAAGTTTCACTCTGACAGTACTACAAGTCTTCACGCTGACAGTACTACAAGTCTTCACGCTGACAGTACTACAAGTTTCACTCTGACAGTACTACAAGTCTTCACGCTGACAGTACTACAAGTCTTCACTCTGACAGTACTACAAGTTTCACGCTGACAGTACTACAAGTTTCACGCTGACAGTACTACAAGTCTTCACGCTGACAGTACTACAAGTATCACTCTGACAGTATTACAAGTTTCACGCTGACAGTACTACAAGTCTTCACGCTGACAGTACTACAAGTTTCACGCTGACAGTACTACAAGTTTCACTCTGACAGTACTACAAGTTTCACGCTGACAGTACTACAAGTCTTCACGCTGACAGTACTACAAGTTTCACTCTGACAGTACTACAAGTCTTCACGCTGACAGTACTACAAGTCTTCACGCTGACAGTACTACAAGTTTCACTCTGACAGTACTACAAGTTTCACGCTGACAGTACTACAAGTCTTCACGCTGACAGTACTACAAGTCTTCACGCTGACAGTACTACAAGTCTTCACGCTGAGAGTACTACAAGTCTTCACGCTGACAGTACTACAAGTCTTCACGCTGACAGTACTACAAGTCTTCACGCTGACTGAACTACAAGTCTTACTGACAGTACTACAAGTCTTCACGCTGACAGTACTACAAGTCTTCAAGCTGACAGTACTACAAGTCTTCACGCTGACAGTACTACAAGTCTTCACGCTGACAGTACTACAAGTCTTCACGCTGAGAGTACTACAAGTCTTCACGCTGACAGTACTACAAGTCTTCACTCTGACAGTACTACAAGTCTTCACGCTGACAGTACTACAAGTTTCACTCTGACAGTACTACAAGTTTCACGCTGACAGTACTACAAGTCTTCACGCTGACAGTACTACAAGTCTTCACTCTGACAGTACTACAAGTTTCACGCTGACAGTACTACAAGTCTTCACTCTGACAGTACTACAAGTCTTCACGCTGACAGTACTACAAGTCTTCACGCTGACAGTACTACAAGTTTCACGCTGACAGTACTACAAGTCTTCACGCTGACAGTACTACAAGTTTCACTCTGACAGTACTACAAGTTTCACGCTGACAGTACTACAAGTCTTCACTCTGACAGTACTACAAGTCTTCACGCTGACAGTACTACAAGTCTTCACGCTGACAGTACTACAAGTCTTCACGCTGACAGTACTACAAGTCTTCACGCTGACAGTACTACAAGTCTTCACGCTGACAGTACTACAAGTCTTCACGCTGACAGTACTACAAGTCTTCACGCTGACAGTACTACAAGTCTTCACGCTGACAGTACTACAAGTCTTCACGCTGACAGTACTACAAGTCTTCACGCTGACAGTACTACAAGTCTTCACGCTGACAGTACTACAAGTCTTCACGCTGACAGTACTACAAGTTTCACGCTGACAGTACTACAAGTCTTCACGCTGACAGTACTACAAGTTTCACGCTGACAGTACTACAAGTCTTCACGCTGACAGTACTACAAGTCTTCACGCTGACAGTACTACAAGTCTTCACGCTGACAGTACTACAAGTCTTCACTCTGACAGAACTACAAGTCTTCACTCTGACATTACTACAAGTCTTCACGCTGACAGTACTACAAGTTTCACTCTGACAGTACTACAAGTCTTCACACTGACAGTACTACAAGTCTTCACGTTGACAGTACTACAAGTTTCACTCTGACAGTACTACAAGTCTTCACGCTGACAGTACTACAAGTCTTCACTCTGACAGTACTACAAGTTTCACTCTGACAGTACTACAAGTTTTACGCTGACAGTATTACAAGTCTTCTGACAGTACTACAAGTTTCACTCTGACAGTACTACAAGTTTCACGCTGACAGTACTACAAGTCATCACGCTGACAGTACTACAAGTTTCACGCTGACAGTACTACAAGTTTCACTCTGACAGTACTACAAGTCTTCACGCTGACAGTACTACAAGTCTTCACTGACAGTACAAGTTTTCTGACGCTGACAGTACTACAAGTCTTCACGCTGACAGTACTACAAGTTTCACTCTGACAGTACTACAAGTTTTACGCTGACAGTACTACAAGTCTTCACGCTGACAGTACTACAAGTCTTCACTCTGACAGTACTACAAGTTTCACTCTGACAGTACTACAAGTCTTCACGCTGACAGTACTAAAAGTCTTCACGCTGACAGTACTACAAGTTTCACGCTGACAGTACTACAAGTTTCACGCTGACAGTACTACAAGTTTCACGCTGACAGTACTACAAGTTTCACGCTGACAGTACTACAAGTTTCACGCTGACAGTACTACAAGTTTCACTCTGACAGTACTACAAGTTTCACGCTGACAGTACTACAAGTTTCACGCTGACAGTACTACAAGTTTCACGCTGACAGTACTACAAGTTTCACTCTGACAGTACTACAAGTTTCACGCTGACAGTACTACAAGTTTCACGCTGACAGTACTACAAGTCTTCACGCTGACAGTACTACAAGTCTTCACTCTGACAGTACTACAAGTTTCACGCTGACAGTACTACAAGTTTCACGCTGACAGTACTACAAGTCTTCACGCTGACAGTACTACAAGTCTTCACGCTGACAGTACTACAAGTCTTCACGCTGAGAGTACTACAAGTCTTCACGCTGACAGTACTACAAGTCTTCACGCTGACAGTACTACAAGTCTTCACGCTGACAGTACTACAAGTCTTCACGCTGACAGTACTACAAGTCTTCACGCTGACAGTACTACTACAAGTCTTCACGCTGACACTACTACAACTCTTCACGCTGACAGTGCTACAAGTCTTCACGCTGACAGTACTACAAGTCTTCACGCTGACAGTACTACAAGTCTTCACGCTGACAGTACTACAAGTCTTCACGCTGACAGTACTACAAGTCTTCATTCTGACAGAACTACAAGTCTTCACTCTGACATTACTACAAGTCTTCACGCTGACAGTACTACAAGTTTCACTCTGACAGTACTACAAGTCTTCACACTGACAGTACTACAAGTCTTCACGTTGACAGTACTACAAGTTTCACTCTGACAGTACTACAAGTCTTCACGCTGACAGTACTACAAGTCTTCACTCTGACAGTACTACAAGTTTCACTCTGACAGTACTACAAGTCTTCACGCTGACAGTACTACAAGTCTTCACGCTGACAGTACTACAAGTTTCACTCTGACAGTACTACAAGTTTCACGCTGACAGTACTACAAGTCTTCACGCTGACAGTACTACAAGTCTTCACTCTGACAGTACTACAAGTTTCACGCTGACAGTACTACAAGTCTTCACGCTGACAGTACTACAAGTCTTCACTCTGACAGTACTACAAGTTTCACGCTGACAGTACTACAAGTTTCTACGCTGACAGTACTACAAGTCTTCACGCTGACGGTACTACAAGTTTCACGCTGACAGTACTACAAGTTTCACTCTGACAGTACTACAAGTCTTCACTCTGACAGTACTACAAGTCTTCACTCTGACAGTACTACAAGTTTCACGCTGACAGTACTACAAGTCTTCACGCTGACAGTACTACTGAAGTCTTCACGCTGACAGTACTACAAGTCTTCACGCTGACTGTACTACAAGTTTCACGCTGACAGTACTACAAGTCTTCACGCTGACAGTACTACAAGTTTCACGCTGACAGTACTACAAGTTTCACGCTGACAGTACTACAAGTTTCACGCTGACAGTACTACAAGTTTCACTCTGACAGTACTACAAGTTTCACGCTGACAGTACTACAAGTTTCACGCTGACAGTACTACAAGTTTCACTCTGACAGTACTACAAGTTTCACGCTGACAGTACTACAAGTCTTCACGCTGAGAGTACTACAAGTCTTCACGCTGACAGTACTACAAGTCTTCACGCTGACAGTACTACAAGTCTTCACTCTGACAGTACTACAAGTTTCACGCTGACAGTACTACAAGTTTCACGCTGACAGTACTACAAGTCTTCACGCTGACAGTACTACAAGTCTTCACGCTGACAGTACTACAAGTCTTCACGCTGACAGTACTACAAGTCTTCACGCTGACAGTACTACAAGTCTTCACGCTGACAGTACTACAAGTCTTCACGCTGAGAGTACTACAAGTCTTCACGCTGACAGTACTACAAGTCTTCACGCTGACAGTACTACAAGTCTTCACTCTGACAGTACTACAAGTTTCACGCTGACAGTACTACAAGTCTTCACGCTGACAGTACTACAAGTTTCACGCTGACAGTACTACAAGTCTTCACGCTGACAGTACTACAAGTCTTCACGCTGACAGTACTACAAGTCTTCACGCTGACAGTACTACAAGGCTTCACGCTGACAGACTGACAGTACTACAAGTCTTCACGCTGACAGTACTACAAGTCTTCACGCTGACAGTACTACAAGTCTTCACTCTGACAGAACTACAAGTCTTCACTCTGACATTACTACAAGTCTTCACGTTGACAGTACTACAAGTTTCACTCTGACAGTACTACAAGTCTTCACGCTGACAGTACTACAAGTCTTCACTCTGACAGTACTACAAGTTTCACTCTGACAGTACTACAAGTCTTCACGCTGACAGTACTACAAATCTTCACGCTGACAGTACTACAAGTTTCACTCTGACAGTACTACAAGTTTTACGCTGACAGTATTACAAGTCTTCACGCTGACAGTACTACAAGTTTCACTCTGACAGTACTACAAGTTTCACGCTGACAGTACTACAAGTCTTCACGCTGACAGTACTACAAGTCTTCACGCTGACAGTACTACAAGTTTCACTCTGACAGTACTACAAGTTTTACGCTGACAGTACTACAAGTCTTCACGCTGACAGTACTACAAGTTTCACTCTGACAGTACTACAAGTTTCACTCTGACAGTACTACAAGTCTTCACGCTGACAGTACTACAAGTCTTCACGCTGACAGTACTAAAAGTCTTCACGCTGAGAGTACTACAAGTCTTCACGCTGACAGTACTACAAGTTTCACGCTGACAGTACTACAAGTTTCACTCTGACAGTACTACAAGTTTCACGCTGACAGTACTACAAGTCTTCACGCTGACAGTACTACAAGTCTTCACGCTGACAGCACAACAAGTCTTCACGCTGACAGTACTACAAGTTTCACGCTGACAGTACTACAAGTTTCAGGCTGACAGTACTACAAGTTTCACTCTGACAGTACTACAAGTCTTCACGCTGACAGTACTACAAATTTCATTCTGACAGTACTACAAGTCTTCACGCTGACAGTACTACAAGTTTCACTCTGACAGTACTACAAGTCTTCACGCTGACAGTACTACAAGTCTTCACGCTGACAGTACTACAAGTCTTCACGCTGACAGTACTACAAGTCTTCACGCTGACAGTACTACAAGTCTTCACGCTGACAGTACTACAAGTCTTCACGCTGACAGTACTACAAGTTTCACTCTGACAGTACTACAAGTCTTCACGCTGACAGTACTACAAGTCTTCACGCTGACAGTACTACAAGTCTTCACGCTGACAGTACTACAAGTCTTCACGCTGACAGTACTACAAGTCTTCACTCTGACAGTACTACAAGTCTTCACGCTGACAGTACTACAAGTTTCAGGCTGACAGTACTACAAATCTTCACGCTGACAGTACTACAAGTCTTCACTCTGACAGTACTACAAGTCTTCAAGCTGACAGTACTACAAGTCTTCACGCTGACAGTACTACAAGTTTCACTCTGACAGTACTACAAGTCTTCACACTGACAGTACTACAAGTCTTCACGTTGACAGTACTACAAGTTTCACTCTGACAGTACTACAAGTCTTCACGCTGACAGTACTAAAAGTCTTCACGCTGAGAGTACTACAAGTCTTCACGCTGACAGTACTACAAGTTTCACGCTGACAGTACTACAAGTTTCACTCTGACAGTACTACAAGTTTCACGCTGACAGTACTACAAGTCTTCACGCTGAGAGTACTACAATTCTTCACGCTGACAGTACTACAAGTCTTCACTCTGACAGTACTACAAGTTTCTCGCTGACAGTACTACAAGTTTCAGGCTGACAGTACTACAAGTCTTCACGCTGACAGTACTACAAGTCTTCACTCTGACAGAACTACAAGTCTTCACTCTGACATTACTACAAGTCTTCACGCTGACAGTACTACAAGTTTCACTCTGACAGTACTACAAGTCTTCACACTGACAGTACTACAAGTCTTCACGTTGACAGTACTACAAGTTTCACTCTGACAGTACTACAAGTCTTCACGCTGACAGTACTACAAGTCTTCACTCTGACAGTACTACAAGTTTCACTCTGACAGTACTACAAGTCTTCACGCTGACAGTACTACAAATCTTCACGCTGACAGTACTAAAAGTTTCACTCTGACAGTACTACAAGTTTTACGCTGACAGTACTACAAGTCTTCACGCTGACAGTACTACAAGTTTCACTCTGACAGTACTACAAGTTTCACGCTGACAGTACTACAAGTCTTCACGCTGTAAGTACTACAAGTCTTCACGCTGACAGTACTACAAGTTTCACTCTGACAGTACTACAAGTTTTACGCTGACAGTACTACAAGTCTTCACGCTGACAGTACTACAAGTTTCACTCTGACAGTACTACAAGTTTCACTCTGACAGTACTACAAGTCTTCACGCTGACAGTACTACAAGTCTTCACTCTGACAGTACTACAAGTTTCACTCTGACAGTACTACAAGTCTTCACGCTGACAGTACTAAAAGTCTTCACGCTGAGAGTACTACAAGTCTTCACGCTGACAGTACTACAAGTTTCACGCTGACAGTACAAGTTTCACTCTGACAGTACTACAAGTTTCACGCTGACAGTACTACAAGTCTTCACGCTGACAGTACTACAAGTCTTCACGTTGACAGTACTACAAGTCTTCACGCTGACAGTACTACAAGTCTTCACTCTGAGAGTACTACAAGTCTTCACGCTGACTATTACAACCTAGGATTTCAAATGGCCTGTTATCCCAGGTGTAATGGGAGCAAATAAACACAGTAGAAAAAGTTTAGACTTATATTATCCTTCACCAATTATAACAGCAATATGTACACTATGTACAGTGATAAATATAGTGCACTCCACGGTAAGCAAGGCAGAAATAGAAGCCACAAGATAGCAGACCGTGCTTCAACCAGCTCTAGAGTGGGAATGACAAGGGCAGACAGGAGAGCGGTATCCACATAACCTCTGCGATTGTCAATCCCACCTTCTTATTGGCTAGAACCTGGTCACTAGTTGAACGATGGGGCCCCATCATCAACTCTTAGCAACCTGGTTCGCTGGTTGGGGGAGATAGCCTGTAAATGAGGGTGTGTCCATGCGCCGAATAAAGGTTACGTACTCTTTGCATGCCACACCCCCACCCCCGAGAAGGCTCAGGATTAGGCTGCCACCTCCCAGTGGTAACCGTGCCGCCATGGCACAAAATAATGGGACCGCCTATCCTCTCCACCATCCAACTCTTAGATAGAGCTCAGCTTTCCTAGTGCCTGAAAGCCAAACCCTAAACTCAGAGTGAGACAGCAGTCAGATAAGCCAACATAGGTCCAAGATACAAGCGGACGGTAGCCCGTATCCCCTCACTAAAAAAAACCCCCACATCAGGGGATAAAAAAAAGAGCTTGAAAGGGGGGTTACCACAAATACATCCTAACCTAAATAAAATATTAAACTAGACTCTTGACAAAGAGTCTGCCAACACATTTTCTTTGCCGGCAATATAATTTAATTTTGAAGTTGTAGGGCTGCAGCCTGAGCGTCCAACGCATAAGCCTTGTGTTGTGATTCTTCATGGCTTGGAGATAGACTAACGGGTTGTGATCACTGTAGACTGTGACCACCTGCGATGTCTGGCCCACATAAACATCGAAATGCTCCAAAGCCATTACCAGCGCGAGGGCTTCTTTTTCAATGGTAGAGTAAGCTCTCTGATGTGGCTGGAACTTGGCTGAAAAGTATGCTACAGGCTGCAACTCCTTGTTCCCGATTTGTAATAGTACCGCCCCAACCCCAGACTCACAAGCATCAACCTGTAATGAAAAAGGTTTGGAGAAGTCTGGAGACAGGAGAATGGGTGCAGAGCACAATAATCTTTTTGCTTTATTAAAAGCAGTGTTACAATCTGACGTCCAATTAAAGGGAACTTTATGACTGGTAAGAGAGGTAAGAGGGGCTACAATATCTGAGAAATTCTTACAGAATCTTCTGTAAAATCCTATCATGCCTAGGAAACGTTGAAGAGATTTCCTATCATGAGGAACTGGATAATCTTTAATCGAAAGAACTTTAGCAAGTTTAGGTGCAACATTACCACTACCTACTTCATGGCCTAGAAAAGTGATAGTGGCCTGGCCAAAGGAAGATTTAGATAAATTAACTGTTAATTGGGAATTCTTAAAGGTCTCAAACAGAGCTTTAAGTCTAAGTAGGTGTTGATCCCAAGTATCAGACACCACAACAATATCATCTAGGTATGCTGCCGTGCCTTCAAGTCCTTTAATAGCCTGATGGATGAGTTTCTGGAATGAAGAGGGGGAATTTTTCATTCCGAAGGGGGTAACTGTATACTGATAATGACCTCCTGGAATTACGAAGGCAGAGATTTCCTTCGCCTTATCTGTCAAAGGTACCTGATAGTAACCTTTAAGGAGATCTAATTTGGACACAAAAGTAGCCTTACCCACAAAGTCAATTACGTCATCCAGACGAGGAAGAGGGTAAGCATCTGTAATTGTGACCTCGTTCACTTTACGGTAGTCTGTGCACATACGAAACCCTCCATCAGCCTTTTTTACTAGGATGCACGGTGAAGCCCATGGACTAGATGACTCCTCCACTAAACCATGTTCTAACAAGAAGTCTACTTCCTGCTGAAGTAGCCTTTGCTTTTCAGGATTAGCTCTGTAGGGGGAGAGTTTAATTGGTTTAGATTTTCCCACATCTACATCATGGTAACCTAACGTACATTTTTTCGGCACATCCGAAAAAATATTAGGATATGACTGTAGAAGCTCAGTTAAATTGGTTGCTTGTATTTCAGATAATCCATCCATTAACGGGCTAGGATCCTTGAGGAGGACAGAATTTGAAAGTTTAGTATTAATTTCAGAGATAGAGTGCAAAGAGTCAGAGTCGTCCTCAGAGGTAGAGGACAGAGTCATTACTGGGACTTTATCTGGTGTATGAAAGGCCTTGATTTGATTAATGTGGTAAGTTTTTGTTTTTGAGGTCTTATCAATGGGAGCTACCACATAATTTAAATCAGATAATCTACTTACTATCTGCATAGGTCCCGTAAATCTAGCTTTCAAGGTGTGGCCAGGTATAGGTTCCTGCACCAACACCTTGTCTCCTGGATGGAAGGAGCGGAATTGTGCACTTTTGTCATACCTCTGTTTCATCTTACTTTGAGCTATCTTTAGGTTAGCCGTGGCTAACTCACGTGCCACCTGCAACCTTGAAGACGGGTTGTAGAGTGCTGAGCTTACGTCTTCTCCCATCCATCCTTCTTTGAGCACCCGAAGAGGACCTCGTACATTGTGCCCAAAGATCAGCTCAAACGGACTATACCCTGTAGACTCTTGCACCGTCTCTCGTACTGAGAACAGCAACAACGGTAGAGATTCATCCCAATCTGTCGGAAAGTGCATGCAAAAACTTCTCATCATTGTTTTTAATGTTTGGTGGAATCTTTCCAAGGCGCCTTGGGACTGAGGGTGATAGGCAGTGGATAAGTTGTGAATTATCCCTAACCTAGTTAATACTTCCCTAAATGCTTTGGCAGTGAAGTTAGTACCTTGATCACTTTGTATAGTTTTAGGAATGCCAAAACAAGAAATGAATTTTGTTAAAGCTTTGAGAATAGCTTTAGTATTGATACTACGCATTGGGATCGCTTCAGGATATCTGGTTACTTTATCCATAATTGTAAATAAATACTGATTTCCAGACTTTGACTTAGGTAGTGGACCTACACAATCTATAATTAAATCTGCAAAAGGTTCTCCATCAGCAGGTATGGGTTGGAGAGGTGCAGGTTTAATGGAATGTCCAGGTTTTCCAACTTGCTGACATTCTCGGCAACACCTAATATGATTCTTCACATCTTTCTTTAATTTTGGCCAATAAAATTCTTTTGTGATTCTATACAAGGTTTTTGTAATTCCTAAGTGACCTCCTAATGACGTATTATGAGCTATATTTAATATCTGAGGTCTATACTTGGTTGGAACCACTAACCTGTCGTATAATTGCCGGCCCTCTGTCTCCTTACCAGTCTCAGTGCATACCAAATAATCATTTTTAACTTCATACTTGACTGGATGACCCAAAGAGGATTTACCCATGGCTGCCTCAAAAGCGAATTTTAAAGAAGGGTCCTTTCGTTGTTCCTCCCGGAAGGACAGTCCCTCGGGCATGGAAACAGAGACATCTGGCAATCCTGCAACCTGGGAATAGGAAGGCTTGATCGGGGTCTGTTCACTTGATTTACGAGACTCCGGCCGGTGTGTCTCATAAAACAACGTGGCTATTCCGAGATCGGAGTCGTCCAAGGATAGGTCAACATTCTCCCCAGACAACCCTTGGGATGTTGCCCGAGTTATGGCCAACACTGGAGAAGCATTAATCATTATAGGTTCAGGACACGAAGTAACAGTAGTAATGTTATTACCCAGTAATAACATGGCATTTTTCATGGGAAATCCTTTTGAGATACCTACAGTCAAGTACCCAGTGTAATATTTGCACTGTACATAAATTTTATGCAAAGGAACAGAATATATAGCTCCTCCATAAGCTTCCAATAAAACTGAGGAATTCAAGGAAGTATTCTCTGAAAGGGGTAATATTCCTTCTCTGACAAGTGAGCAATATGCTCCAGTATCTCTAAAGGTATTTACTTTAGTTGGTTCTGAGTTTTCCTGAAGGGAAATAAGACTTTCGCAATAATAAGGGGCCATACCTTTTTCTACTTCTCTAGGGGACATGTTACTAGGGATATTAGAGATTTTCCCGATGGGTTGAGGTTTTTGGGGGCAGTTGGAACTGATGTGACCTACTTTATTACACCTGAAGCAGACGACAGGCTTGCCCTTTACTCCCTGATGACGTTGCAAGTGGTGTCGTTCTGGCTGGTGCCTCTCTGGATATTGTTGTCGAGATGCTCCATAAGTAGTTTGCCTCTCCGCAGGGGGACCATATGTTGAGAAGCGTGGCTCACCAGGTGACTTGGTTGGATGACGTAGACGCTCTCCCTCCGGCTGGCACTTCATTCTCCAATGTTGTCGATCTCTGCTCACGCCAGACTGTTGAAAAGAGAGACGGGACCGCTCGGACAAGGAGCGGTTCGTTTCGAAGGTATCAGCCAACCTGGCCGCCTCCAATGCAGTGGTTAAGTCACGATCCTGCAGAAAGACACGAACCTCTGGTCCCACAGACTCCAGCAGGTTATCAATCAGAATAAGCTGCACCAGCTCCTCAAAGTTAGAGACACCACTCGCTTTATACCAGCTGGTAAAAGCTTTGGTTTGCTGTCTCACAAAGTCCACCAGGGATTGACCAAGCTGCCGCCTGTTCAATTTGAAGGTCTTACGATATTTAGCTGGGATACATGTATATGCTCCCAACACTGTGGTCTTCACTACTTGATAATCAGAGAATTCAGCGTCAGTTAATACCGACGTAAATTCCTGTGCCTTACCCAATAATGCTGTATGAACCAACGCTGCCCAGTGCTGTTCCGGCCACCTCAAGGCTCGAGCCTGATTTTCGAAGCTTTCGAAAAATTGCTCTGGTTCGGCCTCATTGAAGCGGGGAACAAGCTGTACTGCTTTTTGTAAACTGAAATCGTTTACAGAATGCGAAAACTGCCTCCTTTCTCTTTCCCTATCAAATTCTTCCCTTGCGAATGCTCTCTGTTCCCTAGTTTGCTCAAGATTGATTTTTGCCAGCTCAAGTGCCAACGACGCTGATTCACCCTGAGACAACCCAGCTGCACTATACTGACCATTTTGCTCCGTAGGTGTATCATCTTCCTCCTGCGAGAACATAGTAGTTTTTGCCCTAGCTCCCGTAGAGGGAGGAGTTTGATGTGCCATCTCTTCTTCAATAAGTATGTCAGCAATAAGTGAACGCAGTTGCGCAGCTGTAAGAGTGCGTTTATAGGGAATGCCAATGGAACGAGCAATTTGCCAACAACGCTGTAGGGACAATTTAGGTAGGTTATGCAAAGTATATGCCGACACCAGGCGTCTGACTCGTCTAGGTGGCATAAGTTATTCGCTATGCACAGTACGAATACCCCAACGTAACACGTTAATTTGCAGAACACGCTTAGCTATGCACAGTACGATTGCAGAATACGCATACAAGCAAAGCCGACTGCACACAAGATTGACCGTAGCGAAGCGAGCACACTGAACAAGCTAGTAGCGAGCTGTTGAACGATCACACAATAGCAAGGCTGATCATAAGCAACTGACACGCAAAATTTGTAAAGCGAAGCGAAACAGCAAGCTACACAATGTTCCTGCTACAAGCTTCACCCTAAGCTCAACCGTTTCTCTAAGTCCAGCTCTCGGACAGGCTACCCATATTACAACCTAGGATTTCAAATGGCCTGTTATCCCAGGTGTAATGGGAGCAAATAAACACAGTAGAAAAAGTTTAGACTTATATTATCCTTCACCAATTATAACAGCAATATGTACACTATGTACAGTGATAAATATAGTGCACTCCACGGTAAGCAAGGCAGAAATAGAAGCCACAAGATAGCAGACCGTGCTTCAACCAGCTCTAGAGTGGGAATGACAAGGGCAGACAGGAGAGCGGTATCCACATAACCTCTGCGATTGTCAATCCCACCTTCTTATTGGCTAGAACCTGGTCACTAGTTGAACGATGGGGCCCCATCATCAACTCTTAGCAACCTGGTTCGCTGGTTGGGGGAGATAGCCTGTAAATGAGGGTGTGTCCATGCGCCGAATAAAGGTTACGTACTCTTTGCATGCCACACTTAAAAGTCTTCACGCTGACAGTACTACAAGTCTTCACGCTGACATTACTACAAGTTTCACTCTCACAGTACTACAAGTCTTCACGTTGACAGTACTACAAGTCTTCACGCTGACAGTACTACAAGTTTCACTCTGAGAGTACTACAAGTCTTCACGCTGACAGTACTACAAGTTTCACTCTGACAGTACTACAAGTCTTCACTCGGACAGTACTACAAGTCTTCACGCTGACAGTACTACAAGTCTTCACGCTGACAGTACTACAAGTCTTCACGCTGACAGTACTACAAGTTTAACTCTGACAGTACTACAAGTCTTCACGCTGACAGTACTACAAGTCTTAACGCTGACAGTACTACAAGTCTTCACTCTGACAGTACTACAAGTCTTCACGCTGACAGTACTACAAGTCTTCACTCTGACAGTACTACAAGTCTTCACTCTGACAGTACTACAAGTCTTCACGCTGACAGTACTACAAGTCTTCACGCTGACAGTACTACAAGTCTTCACGCTGAAAGTACTACAAGTCTTCACTCTGATAGTACTACAAGTCTTCACGCTGAGAGTACTACAAGTCTTAACGCTGACAGTACTACAAGTCTTCACTCTGATAGTACTACAAGTCTTCACGCTGACAGTACTACAAGTCTTCACGCTGACAGTACTACAAGTCTTCACGCTGACAGTACTACAAGTCTTCACGCTGACAGTACTACAAGTCTTAACGCTGACAGTACTACAAGTCTTCACTCTGATAGTACTACAAGTCTTCACGCTGACATTACTACAAGTCTTCACGCTGACAGTACTACAAGTCTTCACGCTGACAGTACTACAAGTTTCACTCTGACAGTACTACAAGTCTTCACTCTGAGAGTACTACAAGTCTTCACGCTGACAGTACTACAAGTCTTCACCTACCAGTACTACAAGTCTTCACGCTGACAGTACTACAAGTTTCACTCTGACAGTACTACAAGTCTTCACGCTGACAGTACTACAAGTCTTCACGCTGACAGTACTACAAGTTTCACTCTGACAGTACTACAAGTCTTCACGCTGACAGTACTACAAGTCTTCACGCTGACAGTACTACAAGTCTTCACGCTGACAGTACTACAAGTATTCACGCTGACAGTACTACAAGTTTCACTCTGACAGTACTACAAGTCTTCACGCTGACAGTACTACAAGTCTTCACGCTGACAGTACTACAAGTTTCACGCTGACAGTACTACAAGTCTTCACGCTGACAGTACTACAAGTCTTAACGCTGACAGTACTACAAGTCTTAACGCTGACAGTACTACAAGTCTTAACGCTGACAGTACTACAAGTCTTCACGCTGACAGTACTACAAGTCTTCACGCTGACAGTACTACAAGTCTTAACGCTGACAGTACTACAAGTCTTAACGCTGACAGTACTACAAGTCTTAACGCTGACAGTACTACAAGTCTTCACGCTGACAGTACTACAAGTCTTAACGCTGACAGTACTACAAGTCTTCACGCTGACAGTACTACAAGTCTTCACGCTGACAGTACTACAACTCTTCACGCTGACAGCACTACAAGTCTTCACGCTGACAGTACTACACGTCTTCACTCTGACAGTACTAGAAGTCTTGACGCTGACAGTACTACAACTTTCACGCTGACAGTACCACAAGTTTCACTCTGAGAGTACTACAAGTCTTCACGCTGACAGTACTACAATTCTTCACTCTGACAGTGCTATAAGTCTTCACGCTGACAGTACTACAAGTTTCACTCTGACAGTACTACAAGTTTCACTCTGACAGTACTACAAGTCTTCACGCTGACAGTACTACAAGTCTTCACTCTGACAGTACTACAAGTCTTCATTCTGACAGTACTACAAGTCTTCACTCTGACAGTACTACAAGTCTTCACGCTGAGAGTACTACAAGTCTTCACTCTGACAGTACTACAAGTCTTCACGCTGACAGTACTACAAGTCTTTACGCTGACAGTACTACAAGTTTCACTCTGACAGTACTACAAGTCTTCACTCTGACAGTACTACAAGTCTTCACGCTGACAGTACTACAAGTCTTCACGTTGACACTACTACAAGTCTCACTCTGACAGTACTACAAGTCTTCACGCTGACAGTACTACAAGTCTTCACTCTGACAGTACTACAAGTCTTCACTCTGACAGTACTACAAGTCTTCACTCTGACAGTACTACAAGTCTTCACTCTGACAGTACTACAAGTCTTCACGCTGACAGTACTACAAGTCTTCACTCTGACAGTACTACAAGTCTTCACGCTGACAGTACTACAAGTCTTCACGCTGACAGTACTACAAGTTTCAATCTGACAGTACTACAAGTCTTCATGCTGACAGTACTACAAGTCTTCACGCTGACAGTACTACAAGTTTCACTCTGACAGTACTACAAGTCTTAACGCTGACAGTACTACAAGTCTTCACGCTGACAGTACTACAAGTCTTCACGCTGACAGTACTACAAGTTTCACTCTGACAGTACTACAAGTCTTAACGACGACAGTACTACAAGTCTTCATGCTGACAGTACTACAAGTCTTAACGCTGACAGTACTACAAGTCTTCACGCTGACAGTACTACAAGTTTCACTTTGACAGTACTAAAAGTCTTAACGCTGACAGTACTACAAGTCTTCACGCTGACAGTACTACAAGTCTTCACGCTGACAGTACTACAAATCTTCACGCTGAGAGTACTACAAGTTTTAACGCTGACAGTAGTACAAGTTATCACGCTGACAGTACTACAAGTCTTAACGCTGACAGTACTACAAGTCTTCACGCTGGCAGTACTACAAGTCTTCACTCTGACAGTACTACAAGTCTTCACGCTGACAGTACTACAAGTTTCACTCTGACAGTACTACAAGTCTTCACGCTGACAGTACTACAAGTCTTAACGCTGACAGTGCTACAAGTCTTAAAGCTGACAGTATTACAAGTCTTCACGCTGACAGTACTACAAGTCTTCACGCTGACAGTACTACAAGTCTTAACGCTGACAGTACTACAAGTCTTCACGCTGACAGTACTACAAGTCTTCACGCTGACAGTACTACAAATCTTCACGCTGACAGCACTACAAGTCTTCACGCTGACAGTACTACACGTCTTCACTCTGACAGTACTACAAGTCTTGACGCTGACAGTACTACAACTTTCACGCTGACAGTACCACAAGATTCACTCTGACAGTACTACAAGTCTTCACGCTGACAGTACTACAATTCTTCACTCTGACAGTACTATAAGTCTTCACGCTGACAGTACTACAAGTTTCACTCTGACAGTACTACAAGTTTCACTCTGACAGTACTACAAGTCTTCACGCTGACAGTACTACAAGTCTTCACTCTGACAGTACTACAAGTCTTCACTCTGACAGTACTACAAGTCTTCACTCTGACAGTACTACAAGTCTTCACGCTGACAGTACTACAAGTCTTCACACTGACAGTACTACAAGTCTTCACTCTGACAGTACTACAAGTCTTCACGCTGACAGTACTACAAGTTTCACTCTGACAGTACTACAAGTCTTCACTCTGACAGTACTACAAGTCTTCACGCTGACTGTACTACAAGTCTTCACGCTGACAGTACTACAAGTTTCACTCTGACAGTACTACAAGTCTTCACGCTGACAGTACTACAAGTCTTCACTCTGACAGTACTACAATTCTTCACTCTGACAGTACTACAAGTCTTCACTCTGACAGTACTACAAGTCTTCACTCTGACAGTGCTATAAGTCTTCACGCTGACAGTACTACAAGTCTTCACTCTGACAGTACTACAAGTCTTCACTCTGACAGTACTACAAGTCTTCACGCTGACAGTACTACAAGTTTCACTCTGACAGTACTACAAGTCTTCATGCTGACAGTACTACAAGTCTTCACTCTGACAGTACTACAAGTCTTCACGCTGACAGTACTACAAGTCTTCACTCTGACAGTACTACAAGTCTTCACTCTGACAGTACTACAAGTCTTCACGCTGACAGTACTACAAGTTTCACTCTGACAGTACTACAAGTCTTCATGCTGACAGTACTACAAGTCTTCACGCTGACAGTACTACAAGTTACACTCTGACAGTACTACAAGTCTTAACGCTGACAGTACTACAAGTCTTCACGCTGACAGTACTACAAGTCTTCACTCTGACAGTACTACAAGTCTTCACGCTGACAGTACTACAAGTCTTCACTCTGACAGTACTACAAGTCTTCACTCTGACAGTACTACACGTCTTCACTCTGACAGTACTACAAGTCTTGACGCTGACAGTACTACAACTTTCACGCTGACAGCACCACAAGTTTCACTCTGACAGTACTACAAGTCTTCACGCTGACAGTACTACAATTCTTCACTCTGACAGTGCTATAAGTCTTCACGCTGACAGTACTACAAGTTTCACTCTGACAGTACTACAAGTTTCACTCTGACAGTACTACAAGTCTTAACGCCGACAGTACTACAAGTCTTCATGCTGACAGTACTACAAGTCTTAACGCTGACAGTACTACAAGTCTTCACGCTGACAGTACTACAAGTTTCACTCTGACAGTACTAAAAGTCTTAACGCTGACAGTACTACAAGTCTTCACGCTGACAGTACTACAAGTCTTCACTCTGACAGTACTACAAGTCTTCACGCTGACAGTACTACAAGTCTTCACGCTGACAGTACTACAAATCTTCACGCTGACAGTACTACAAGTTTCACTCTGACAGTACTACAAGTCTTAACGCTGACAGTACTACAAGTCTTAACGCCGACAGTACTACAAGTCTTCATGCTGACAGTACTACAAGTCTTAACGCTGACAGTACTACAAGTCTTCACGCTGACAGTACTACAAGTTTCACTCTGACAGTACTAAAAGTCTTAACGCTGACAGTACTACAAGTCTTCACGCTGACAGTACTACAAGTCTTCACGCTGACAGTACTACAAATCTTCACGCTGACAGTACTACAAGTTTTAACGCTGACAGTAGTACAAGTTATCACGCTGACAGTACTACAAGTCTTAACGCTGACAGTACTGCAAGTCTTCACGCTGGCAGCACTACAAGTCTTCACTCTGACAGTACTACAAGTCTTCACGCTGACAGTACTACAAGTTTCACTCTGACAGTACTACAAGTCTTCACGCTGACAGTACTACAAGTCTTAACACTGACAGTAATACAAGTCTTAACGCTGACAGTACTACAAGTCTTCACGCTGACAGTACAACAAGTCTTCACGCTGACAGTACTACAAGTCCTAACGCTGACAGTACTACAAGTCTTCACGCTGACAGTACTACAAGTCTTCACGCTGACAGTACTACAAATCTTCACGCTGACAGCACTACAAGTCTTCACGCTGACAGTACTACACGTCTTCTCTCTGACAGTACTACAAGTCTTGACGCTGACAGTACTACAACTTTCACGCTGACAGTACCACAAGATTCACTCTGACAGTACTACAAGTCTTCACGCTGACAGTACTACAATTCTTCACTCTGACAGTGCTATAAGTCTTCACGCTGACAGTACTACAAGTTTCACTCTGACAGTAATACAAGTTTCACTCTGACAGTACTACAAGTCTTCACGCTGACAGTACTACAAGTCTTCACTCTGACAGTACTACAAGTCTTCACTCTGACAGTACTACAAGTCTTCACTCTGACAGTACTACAAGTCTTCACGCTGACAGTACTACAAGTCTTCACTCTGACAGTACTACAAGTCTTCACTCTGACAGTACTACAAGTCTTCACGCTGACAGTACTACAAGTTTCACTCTGACAGTACTACAAGTCTTCACTCTGACAGTACTACAAGTCTTTACGCTGACAGTACTACAAGTCTTCACGCTGACAGTACTACAAGTTTCACTCTGACAGTACTACAAGTCTTCACGCTGACAGTACTACAAGTCTTCACTCTGACAGTACTACAAGTCTTCACTCTGACAGTACTACAAGTCTTCACTCTGACAGTACTACAAGTCTTCACGCTGACAGTACTACAAGTCTTCACTCTGACAGTACTACAAGTCTTCACTCTGACAGTACTACAAGTCTTCACGCTGACAGTACTACAAGTTTCACTCTGACAGTACTACAAGTCTTCATGCTGACAGTACTACAAGTCTTCACTCTGACAGTACTACAAGTCTTCACGCTGACAGTACTACAAGTCTTCACTCTGACAGTACTACAAGTCTTCACTCTGACAGTACTACAAGTCTTCACGCTGACAGTACTACAAGTTTCACTCTGACAGTACTACAAGTCTTCATGCTGACAGTACTACAAGTCTTCACGCTGACAGTACTACAAGTTTCACTCTGACAGTACTACAAGTCTTAACGCTGACAGTACTACAAGTCTTCACGCTGACAGTACTACAAGTCTTCACTCTGACAGTACTACAAGTCTTCACGCTGAGAGTAATACAAGTCTTCACGCTGACAGTACTACAAGTCTTCACGCTGACAGCACTACAAGTCTTCACGCTGACAGTACTACAAGTTTCACTCTGACAGTACTACAAGTCTTCACGCTGACAGTACTACAAGTCTTCACGCTGACAGTACTACAAGTCTTCACGCTGACAGTACTACAAGTCTTCACGCTGACAGTACTACAAGTTTCACTCTGACAGTACTACAAGTCTTCACGCTGACAGTACTACAAGTCTTCACACTGACAGTACTACAAGTTTCACTCTGACAGTACTACAAGTCTTCACGCTGACAGTACTACAAGTCTTCACTCTGACAGTACTACAAGTCTTCACTCTGACAGTACTACAAGTCTTCACTCTGACAGTAATACAAGTCTTCACTCTGACAGTACTACAAGTCTTCACGCTGACAGTACTACAAGTCTTCACTCTGACAGTACTACAAGTCTTCACTCTGACAGTACTACAAGTCTTCACGCTG
The DNA here is from genome assembly GCF_038502225.1 of Cherax quadricarinatus. NCBI lineage: Eukaryota > Metazoa > Arthropoda > Malacostraca > Decapoda > Parastacidae > Cherax > Cherax quadricarinatus. The sequence continues at coordinate 38,949 of NW_027196767.1, forward strand.
ACAGTACTACAAGTCTTCACGCTGACAGTACTACAAGTTTCACTCTGACAGTACTACAAGTCTTCACGCTGACAGTACTACAAGTCTTCACTCTGACAGTACTACAAGTCTTCACTCTGACAGTACTACAAGTCTTCACTCTGACAGTACTACAAGTCTTCACTCTGACAGTACTACAAGTCTTCACGCTGACAGTACTACAAGTCTTCACTCTGACAGTACTACAAGTCTTCACTCTGACAGTACTACAAGTTTTCACGCTGACAGTACTACAAGTTTCACTCTGACAGTACTACAAGTCTTCATGCTGACAGTACTACAAGTCTTCACGCTGACAGTACTACAAGTCTTCACGCTGACAGTACTACAAGTTTCACTCTGACAGTACTACAAGTCTTAACGCTGACAGTACTACAAGTCTTCACGCTGACAGTACTACAAGTCTTCACGCTGACAGTACTACAAGTTTCACTCTGACAGTACTACAAGTCTTAACGCCGACAGTACTACAAGTCTTCACGCTGACAGTACTACAAGACTTCACGCTGACAGTACTACAAGTCTTCACGCTGACAGTTGTGAGCTTTACAGAGCTTTATCTAGTCTGCATAATAAAGCTCTAAACAGAGAGAAACATCGTAACATAAGCTTGATGTCTGAGAGACAGTGGAACACATCCACTTGTCTGAGAGACAGTGGAACATATTCACTTGTCTGGGAGACAGTGGAACATATTCACTTCTCTGAGAGACAGTGGAACATATTCACTTGTCTGGGAGACAGTGGAACACATCCACTTGTCTGAGAGACAGTGGAACATATCCATTTGCCTGGGAGACAGTGGAACATATTCACTTGTCTGGGAGACAGTGGAACATATTCACTTGTCTGAGAGACAGTGGAACATATTCACTTGTCTGGGAGACAGTGGAACATATTCACTTGTCTGGGAGACAGTGGAACATATTCACTTGTCTGAGAGACAGTGGAACACATCCACTTGTCTGAGAGACAGTGGAACATATTCACTTGTCTGGGAGACAGTGGAACATATTCACTTGTCTGAGAGACAGTGGAACATATTCACTTGTCTGGGAGACAGTGGAACACATCCACTTGTCTGAGAGACAGTGGAACATATTCACTTGTCTGGGAGACAGTGGAACATATTCACTTGTCTGGGAGACAGTGGAACATATTCACTTGTCTGGGAGACAGTGGAACATATTCACTTGTCTGGGAGACAGTGGAACATATTCACTTGTCTGAGAGACAGTGGAACATATTCACTTGTCTGGGAGACAGTGGAACACATCCACTTGTCTGAGAGACAGTGGAACATATCCATTTGCCTGGGAGACAGTGGAACATATTCACTTGTCTGGGAGACAGTGGAACATATTCACTTGTCTGAGAGACAGTGGAACATATTCACTTGTCTGGGAGACAGTGGAACATATTCACTTGTCTGGGAGACAGTGGAACATATTCACTTGTCTGAGAGACAGTGAAACACATCCACTTGTCTGAGAGACAGTGGAACATATTCACTTGTCTGGGAGACAGTGGAACATATTCACTTGTCTGAGAGACAGTGGAACATATTCACTTGTCTGGGAGACAGTGGAACACATCCACTTGTCTGAGAGACAGTGGAACATATTCACTTGTCTGGGAGACAGTGGAACATATTCACTTGTCTGGGAGACAGTGGAACATATTCACTTGTCTGGAAGACAGTGGAACACATCCACTTGTCTGAGAGACAGTGGAACATATTCACTTGTCTGGGAGACAGTGGAACATATTCACTTGTCTGGGAGACAGTGGAACATATTCACTTGTCTGGGAGACAGTGGAACATATTCACTTGTCTGGGAGACAGTGGAACATATTCACTTGTCTGGGAGACAGTGGAACATATTCACTTGTCTGGGAGACAGTGGAACATATTCACTTGTCTAGGAGACAGTGGAACATATTCACTTGTCTGGGAGACAGTGGAACATATTCACTTGTCTGGGAGACAGTGGAACATATTCACTTGTCTGGGAGACAGTGGAACATATTCACTTGTCTGGGAAACAGTGGAACATATTCACTTGTCTGGGAGACAGTGGAACATATTCACTTGTCTGGGAGACAGTGGAACATATTCACTTGTCTGGGAGACAGTGGAACATATTTACTTGTCTGGGAGACAGTGGAACATATTCACTTGTCTGGGAGACAGTGGAACATATTCACTTGTCTGGGAGACAGTGGAACATATTCACTTGTCTGGGAGACAGTGTAACATATTCACTTGTCTGGGAGACAGTGGAACATATTCACTTGTCTGGGAGACAGTGGAACACATTCACTTGTCTGGGAGACAGTGGAACATATTCACTTGTCTGGGAGACAGTGGAACATATTCACTTGTCTGGGAGACAGTGGAACATATTCACTTGTCTGAGAGACAGTGGAACATATTCACTTGTCTGGGAGACAGTGGAACATATTCACTTGTCTGGGAGACAGTGGAACATATTCACTTGTCTGGGAGACAATGGAACATATTTACTTGTCTTGGAGACAGTGGAACATATTCACTTGTCTGGGAGACAGTGGAACATATTCACTTGTCTGGGAGACAGTGGAACATATTCACTTGTCTGGGAGACAGTGGAACATATTTTCTTGTCTGGGAGACAGTGGAACATATTCACTTGTCTGGGAGACAGTGGAACATATTTACTTGTCTGGGAGACAGTGGAACATATTCACTTGTCTGGGAGACAGTGGAACATATTCACTTGTCTGGGAGACAGTGGAACATATTTACTTGTCTGGGAGACAGTGGAACATATTCACTTGTCTGGGAGACAGTGGAACATATTCACTTGTCTGGGAGACAGTGGAACATATTTACTTGTCTGGGAGACAGTGGAACATATTCACTTGTCTGGGAGACAGTGGAACATATTCACTTGTCTGGGAGACAGTGGAACATATTCACTTGTCTGGGAGACAGTGGAACATATTCACTTGTCTGGGAGACAGTGGAACATATTTACTTGTCTGGGAGACAGTGGAACATAATCACTTGTCTGGGAGACAGTGGAACATATCCACTTGTCTGGGAGACAGTGGAACACATCCACTTGTCTGAGGGACAGTGGAACACATCCACTTGTCTGAGAGACAGTGGAACATATCCACTTGTCTGGGAGACAGTGGAACATATCCACTTGTCTGGGAGACAGTGGAACATATCCACTTGTCTGAGAGACAGTGGAACATATCTGCTTGTCTGAGAGACAGTTAAACATATCCATTTGTCTTGGAGACAGAGGAACACATCCACTTGTCTGAGAGACAGTGGAACACATCCACTTGTCTGAGAGACAGTGGAACATATCCACTTGTCTGGGAGACACTGGAACATATCCACTTGTTTGAGAGACAGTGGAACATATCCACTTGTGTTGGAGACAGTGGAACATATTCACTTGTCTGGGAGACAATGGAACATATTTACTTGTCTTGGAGACAGTGGAACATATTCACTTGTCTGGGAGACAGTGGAACATATTCACTTGTCTTGGAGACAGTGGAACACATCCACTTGTCTGAGAGACAGTGGAACACATCCACTTGTCTGAGAGACAGTGGAACATATCCACTTGTCTGGGAGACACTGGAACATATCCACTTGTTTGAGAGACAGTGGAACATATCCACTTGTGTTGGAGACAGTGGAACATATCCGCTTGTCTGAGAGACAGTGGAACACATCCACTTGTCTGAGACACAGTGGAACACATCCACTTGTCTGAGAGACAGTGGAACACATCCACTTGTCTGAGAGACAGTGGAACACATCCACTTGTCCGAGAGACAGTGGAACATATCCACTTGTCTGAGAGACATTGGAACATATCCACTTGTCCGAGAGACAGTGGAACATATCACTTGTCTGAGAGACAATGGAACATATCCACTTGTCCGAGAGACCGTGGAACACATCCACTTGTCCGAGAGACAGTGGAACATGTTCACTTGTCTGAGAGACAGTGGAACACTTCCAGTTGTCTGAGAGACATTGAAACACATCCACTTGTCTGACAGACTGTGGAACACATCAACTTGTCTGAGAGACAGTGGAACACTTCTACTTGTCTGAAAGATAGTGGAACACATCAACTTGTCGGAGAGACAGTGGAACACATCCACTTGTCTGAGAGACAGTCGAACACATCCACTTGTCTGAGAGACAGTGGAACACATCCACTTGTCTGAGAGACAGTGAAACACATCCACTTGTCTGAGAGACAGTGGAACACATCCATTTGTCTAAGACACAGTGGAGCACATCCACTTGTCTTACAGGCAGTTGAGCACATCCACTTGTCATAGAGACAGTGGAACACCTCCATTTGTCTGAGAGACACTGGAACACATTAACTTGGCTGAGAGACAGTGGAACACATTAACTTGGCTGAGAGACAGTGGAACACATTAACTTGGCTGAGAGACAGTGGAACACATCCACTTGTCTGAGATACAGTGGAATACCTCCACTTGTCTGAGAGACAGTGGAACACATCCAATTGTCAAAGAGACATTGGTACACATCCATTTGTCTGAGAGACAGTGGAACATATTAGCTTGTCTGAGAGACAGTGGAACACATCCACTTGTCTGAGAGACAGTGGAACACATCTACTTGTCTGAGAGACAGTGGAACACATCTACTTGTCTGAGAGACAGTGGAACACATCTACTTGTCTGAGAGACAGTGGAACACATCAACTTGTCTGAGAGACAGTGGAACACATCTACTTGTCTGACAGACATTGGAACACATCTACATGTTTGAGAGACAGTGGAACACATCAACTTGTCTGAGAGACAGTGGAACACCTTCACTTGTCTGAGAGACAGTGGAACACATCCACTTGTCTGACAGACATTGGAACACATCCACTTGTTTGAGAGACAGTGGAATACCTCCAATTGTCTGAGATACAATGGAACACATCAACTTGCCTGAGAGACATTGGAACACATCTACTTGTCTGAGAGATAGATTAATACTTCCACTTGTCAGAGAGACAGTGGAATACCTCTACTTGTCTGAGATACAGTGGAACACATCAACTTGTCTGAGAGACTGTGGAACACATCCACTTGTCTGAGAGACATTGGAACACATCAACTTGTCTGAGAGACAGTGGAACACTTCAACTTGTCCGATAGATAGTGGAATACATCAACTTGTCTGAGAGATAGTCTAATACTTCCACTTGTCAGAGAGACAGTGGAACACCTCCACTTGTCTGAGAGACAGTGGAACACTTCAACTTGTCTGAGAGACAGTGGAAGACATAAACTTGTCTGAGAGATAGTCTAATACTTACACTTGTCAGAGAGACAGTGAAACACCTCGACTTGTCTGAGAGACAGTGAAACACATCAACATGTAAGAGAGACAGTGGAATACCTCCATTTGCCTGAGAGACAGTGGACCACCTCTACTTGTCTGAGAGACAGTGGAACACATCAACTTGTTTAAGAGAGAGTGGAACACATCTACTTGTCTGAGAGACATTGGAATTCCTAAACTTGTCTAAGAGACTGTGGAACACCTCCACTTGTCTGAGAGACAGTGGAACATATGAATTTGTTTGAGAGACAGTGGAACACATCAACTTGTTTGAGAGACAGAGGAACACATCAACTTGTTTGAGAGACAGTGGAACACGTCCATTTTTCTGAGAGACAGTGGAACACGTCCACTTATCTGAGAGACAGTGGAACACGTCCACTTATCTGAGAGACAGTGTAACACGTCCACTTATCTGAGAGACAGTGGAACACGTCCACTTATCTGAGAGACAGTGGAACACGTCCATTTTTCTGAGAGACAGTTTTACACATCAACTTGTCTGAGAGACAATGGAACACATACACTTGTCTGAGAGATATTGGAACACATCCATTTGTCTGAGAGACACTGGAACACATTCACTTGTCTGAGAGACAGTTAAACACCTCCACTTGTCTGAGAGACTGTGGAACACACCTACTTGTCTGAGAGACAGTGGAACACATCAACTTGTATGAGATACAGTGGAATACGTCCACTTGCCTGAGAGACAGCGGAACACATCCACTTGTCTGAGAAATAGTGGAACACATCTACTTGTCTGAGAGACAGTTTAGCACATCAACTTGTCTGAGAGATAGTGGAACACCTCCATTTGTCTGAGAGACAGTGGAACACATCAACTTGTATGAGATACAGTGGAATACGTCCACTTGTCTGAGAGACAGTGGAACACATCCACTTATCTGAGAGACAGTGGAACACATCCACTTATCTGAGAGACAGTGGAACACGTCCACTTATCTGAAAGACAGTGGAACACATCCACTTATTTGAGAGACTGTGGACCAACTCCACTTATTTGAGAGACAGTGGAACACGTCCACTTATCTGAGAGACAGTGGAACACATCCACTTATCTGAGAGACTGTGGAACTCGTACACTTATCTGAAAGACAGTGGACCAACTCCACTTATTTGAGAGACAGTGGAACGCGTCCACTTATCTGGGAGACAATGGAACACGTCCACTTATCTGAGAGACAGTGGAACACGTCCACTTATCTGAGAGACAGTGGAACACGTCCACTTATCTGAGAGACAGTGGACTTATCACGTCCACTTATCTGAGAGACAGTGGAACACGTCCACTTATCTGAGAGACAGTGGAACACGTCCACTTATCTGAGAGACAGTGGAACACGTCCACTTATCTGAGAGACAGTGGAACACGTCCACTTATCTGAGAGACAGTGGAACACGTCCACTTATCTGAGAGACAGTGGAACACGTCCACTTATCTGAGAGACAGTGGAACACGTCCACTTATCTGAGAGACAGTGGAACACGTCCACTTATCTGAGAGACAGTGGAACACGTCCACTTATCTGAGAGACAGTGGAACACGTCCACTTATCTGAGAGACAGTGGAACACGTCCACTTATCTGATCCACTGAGAGAGACAGTGGAACACGTCCACTTATCTGAGAGACAGTGGAACACGTCCACTTATCTGAGAGACAGTGGAACACGTCCACTTATCTGAGAGACAGTGGAACACGTCCACTTATCTGAGAGACAGTGGAACACGTCCACTTATCTGAGAGACAGTGGAACACGTCTACTTATCTGAGAGACAGTGGAACACGTCCACTTATCTGAGAGACAGTGGAACACGTCCACTTATCTGAGAGACAGTGGAACACGTCCACTTATCTGAGAGACAGTGGAACACGTCCACTTATCTGAGAGACAGTGGAACACGTCCACTTATCTGAGAGACAGTGGAACACGTCCACTTATCTGAGAGACAGTGGAACACGTCCACTTATCTGAGAGACAGTGGAACACGTCCACTTATCTGAGAGACAGTGGAACACGTCTACTTATCTGAGAGACAGTGGAACACGTCCACTTATCTGAGAGACAGTGGAACACGTCCACTTATCTACCACTGTAACTTGTTCAGTACCACTGTAACGTGTTCATTACCACTGTAACTTGTTGATTACCACTGTAACTTGTTCATTATCACTGTAACGTGTTCATTACCACTGTAACTTGTTCATTACCACTGTAACTTGTTCATTACCACTGTAACTTGTTCATTACCACTGTAACTTGTTCATTACTACTATAACTTGTTCATTACCACTGTAACTTGTTCATTACCACTGTAACTTGTTCATTACCACTGTAACTTGTTCATTACCACTGTAACTTGTTCATTACCACTGTAACTTGTTCATTACCACTGTAACTTGTTCATTACCACTGTAACTTGTTCATTACCACTGTAACTTGTTCATTACCACTGTAACTTGTTCATTACCACTGTAACTTGTTCATTACCACTGTAACTTGTTCATTACCACTGTAACTTGTTCATTACCACTGTAACTTGTTCATTACCACTGTAACTTGTTCATTACCACTGTAACTTGTTCATTACCACTGTAACTTGTTCATTACCACTGTAACTTGTTCATTACCACTGTAACTTGTTCATTACCACACTTGTTCATTACCACTGTTCATTACCACTGTAACTTGTTCATTACCACTGTAACTTGTTCATTACCACTGTAACTTGTTCATTACCACTGTAACTTGTTCATTACCACTGTAACTTGTTCATTTGTAACTTACCACCCACACCATGGGTACTTGTACCAAAACTACCACCCACACCATGTATATTGTGACTACCACCCACACCATGGGTATGGGTATGTGTATGACTACCACCCACACCATGGGTATGGTGTGACTACCACCCACACCATGGGTATGGTGTGACTACCACCCACACCATGGGTATGGTGTGACTACCACCCACACCATGGGTATGGTGTGACTACCACCCACACCATGGGTATGGTGTGACTACCACCCACACCATGGGTATGGTGTGACTACCACCCACACCATGGGTATGGTGTGACTACCACCCACACCATGGGTATGGTGTGACTACCACCCACACCATGGGTATGGTGTGACTACCACCCACACCATGGGTATGGTGTGACTACCACCCACACCATGGGTATGGTGTGACTACCACCCACACCATGGGTATGGTGTGACTACCACCCACACCATGGGTATGGTGTGACTACCACCCACACCATGGGTATGGTGTGACTACCACCCACACCATGGGTATGGTGTGACTACCACCCACACCATGGGTATGGTGTGACTACCACCCACACCATGGGTATGGTGTGACTACCACCCACACCATGGGTATGGTGTGACTACCACCCACACCATGGGTATGGTGTGACTACCACCCACACCATGGGTATGGTGTGACTACCACCCACACCATGGGTATGGTGTGACTACCACCCACACCATGGGTATGGTGTGACTACCACCCACACCATGGGTATGGTGTGACTACCACCCACACCATGGGTATGGTGTGACTACCACCCACACCATGGGTATGGTGTGACTACCACCCACACCATGGGTATGGTGTGACTACCACCCACACCATGGGTATGGTGTGACTACCACCCACACCATGGGTATGGTGTGACTACCACCCACACCATGGGTATGGTGTGACTACCACCCACACCATGGGTATGGTGTGACTACCACCCACACCATGGGTATGGTGTGACTACCACCCACACCATGGGTATGGTGTGACTACCACCCACACCATGGGTATGGTGTGACTACCACCCACACCATGGGTATGGTGTGACTACCACCCACACCATGGGTATGGTGTGACTACCACCCACACCATGGGTATGGTGTGACTACCACCCACACCATGGGTATGGTGTGACTACCACCCACACCATGGGTATGGTGTGACTACCACCCACACCATGGGTATGGTGTGACTACCACCCACACCATGGGTATGGTGTGACTACCACCCACACCATGGGTATGGTGTGACTACCACCCACACCATGGGTATGGTGTGACTACCACCCACACCATGGGTATGGTGTGACTACCACCCACACCATGGGTATGGTGTGACTACCACCCACACCATGGGTATGGTGTGACTACCACCCACACCATGGGTATGGTGTGACTACCACCCACACCATGGGTATGGTGTGACTACCACCCACACCATGGGTATGGTGTGACTACCACCCACACCATGGGTATGGTGTGACTACCACCCACACCATGGGTATGGTGTGACTACCACCCACACCATGGGTATGGTGTGACTACCACCCACACCATGGGTATGGTGTGACTACCACCCACACCATGGGTATGGTGTGACTACCACCCACACCATGGGTATGGTGTGACTACCACCCACACCATGGGTATGGTGTGACTACCACCCACACCATGGGTATGGTGTGACTACCACCCACACCATGGGTATGGTGTGACTACCACCCACACCATGGGTATGGTGTGACTACCACCCACACCATGGGTATGGTGTGACTACCACCCACACCATGGGTATGGTGTGACTACCACCCACACCATGGGTATGGTGTGACTACCACCCACACCATGGGTATGGTGTGACTACCACCCACACCATGGGTATGGTGTGACTACCACCCACACCATGGGTATGGTGTGACTACCACCCACACCATGGGTATGGTGTGACTACCACCCACACCATGGGTATGGTGTGACTACCACCCACACCATGGGTATGGTGTGACTACCACCCACACCATGGGTATGGTGTGACTACCACCCACACCATGGGTATGGTGTGACTACCACCCACACCATGGGTATGGTGTGACTACCACCCACACCATGGGTATGGTGTGACTACCACCCACACCATGGGTATGGTGTGACTACCACCCACACCATGGGTATGGTGTGACTACCACCCACACCATGGGTATGGGGTATGGTGTGACTACCACCCACACCATGGGTATGGTGTGACTACCACCCACACCATGGGTATGGTGTGACTACCACCCACACCATGGGTATGGTGTGACTACCACCCACACCATGGGGTATGGGTATGGTGTGACTACCACCCACACCATGGGGTATGGGTATGGTGTGACTACCACCCACACCATGGGTATGGTGTGACTACCACCCACACCATGGGTATGGTGTGACTACCACCCACACCATGGGTATGGTGTGACTACCACCCACACCATGGGTATGGTGTGACTACCACCCACACCATGGGTATGGTGTGACTACCACCCACACCATGGGTATGGTGTGACTACCACCCACACCATGGGTATGTAGTGACTACCACCCACAACATGGGTATGGGTATACTACCACCCACACCATGGGTATGGTGTGACTACCACCCACACCATGGGTATGGTGTGACTACCACCCACACCATGGGTATGGTGTGACTACCACCCACACCATGGGTATGGTGTGACTACCACCCACACCATGGGTATGGTGTGACTACCACCCACACCATGGGTATGGTGTGACTACCACCCACACCATGGGTATGGTGTGACTACCACCCACACCATGGGTATGGTGTGACTACCACCCACACCATGGGTATGGGTATGGCGTGACTACCACCCACACCATGGGTATGGTGTGACTACCACCCACACCATGGGTATGGTGTGACTACCACCCACACCATGGGTATGGTGTGACTACCACCCACACCATGGGTATGGTGTGACTACCACCCACACCATGGGTATGGTGTGACTACCACCCACACCATGGGTATGGTGTGACTACCACCCACACCATGGGTATGGTGTGACTACCACCCACACCATGGGTATGGTGTGACTACCACCCACACCATGGGTATGGTGTGACTACCACCCACACCATGGGTATGGTGTGACTACCACCCACACCATGGGTATGGTGTGACTACCACCCACACCATGGGTATGGTGTGACTACCACCCACCCCATGGGTACCATGGGTATGGTGTGTGACTACCACCCACACCATGGGTATGGTGTGACTACCACCCACACCATGGGTATGGTGTGACTACCACCCACACCAAGGGTATGGTGTGACTACCACCCACACCATGGGTATGGTGTGACTACCACCCACACCATGAGTATGGTGTGACTACCAACCACACCATGGGTATGACTACAACCCACACCATGGGTGTGACTACCACCCACACCATGGGTATGGTGTGACTACCACCCACACCATGGGTATGGTGTGACTACCACCCACACCATGGGTATGGTGTGACTACCACCCACACCATGGGTATGGTGTGACTACCACCCACACCATGGGTATGGTGTGACTACCACCCACACCATGGGTATGGTGTGACTACCACCCACACCATGGGTATGGTGTGACTACCACCCACACCATGGGTACGGTGTGACTACCACCCACACATGGGTATGGGTACTGGTATGGTGTGACTACCACCCACACCATGGGTATGGTGTGACTACCACCCACACCATGGGTATGGTGTGACTACCACCCACACCATGGGTATGGTGTGACTACCACCCACACCATGGGTATGGTGTGACTACCACCCACACCATGGGTATGGTGTGACTACCACCCACACCATGGGTATGGTGTGACTACCACCCACACCATGGGTATGGGGTGACTACCACCCACACCATGGGTATGGTGTGACTACCACCCACACCATGGGTATGGTGTGACTACCACCCACACCATGGGTATGGTGTGACTACCACCCACACCATGGGTATGGTGTGACTACCACCCACACCATGGGTATGGTGTGACTACCACCCACACCATGGGTATGGTGTGACTACCACCCACACCATGGGTATGGTGTGACTACCACCCCCCACACCATGGGTATGGTGTGACTACCACCCACACCATGGGTATGGTGTGACTACCACCCACACCATGGGTATGGTGTGACTACCACCCACACCATGGGTATGGTGTGACTACCACCCACACCATGGGTATGGTGTGACTACCACCCACACCATGGGTATGGTGTGACTACCACCCACACCATGGGTATGGTGTGACTACCACCCACACCATGGGTATGGTGTGACTACCACCCACACCATGGGTATGGTGTGACTACCACCCACACCATGGGTATGGTGTGACTACCACCCACACCATGGGTATGGTGTGACTACCACCCACACCATGGGTATGGTGTGACTACCACCCACACCATGGGTATGGTGTGACTACCACCCACACCATGGGTATGGTGTGACTACCACCCACACCATGGGTATGGTGTGACTACCACCCACACCATGGGTATGGTGTGACTACCACCCACACCATGGGTATGGTGTGACTACCACTACCACACCATGGGTATGGTGTGACTACCACCCACACCATGGGTATGGTGTGACTACCACCCACACCATGGGTATGGTGTGACTACCACCCACACCATGGGTATGGTGTGACTACCACCCACACCATGGGTATGGTGTGACTACCACCCACACCATGGGTATGGTGTGACTACCACCCACACCATGGGTATGGTGTGACTACCACCCACACCATGGGTATGGTGTGACTACCACCCACACCATGGGTATGGAGTGACTACCACCCACACCATGGGTATGGTGTGTCTACCACTCACACCACTGGTATTGTGTGACTACCACTCACACCATGGGTAAGGGGTGACTACCGCCCACACAATGGGTATGGTGTGACTATCACCCACGCCATGGCCATGCAGTGGCTACCACCCATACCATGGGTAAGCAGTGACTACCACCCACACCATGGGTATAGAGTGATTACCACCCACACCATGAGTATGGTGTAACTAAAAACCCACATAAGAGACTAATACAGTGAGAGCTACACAATAGTGACTAATACAGTGAGAGCTACATAATAGTGACTAATACAGTGAGAGCTACATAATAGTGACTAATACAGTGAGAGCTACACAATAGTGACTAATACAGTGAGAGCTACATAATAGTGACTAATACAGTGAGAGACTAATACATAATAGTGACTAATACAGTGAGAGCTACATAACAGTGACTAATACAGTGAGAGCTACATAATAGAGACTAATGCAGTGAGAGGTACATAATAGTGACTAATACAGTGAGAGCTACATAATGACTAATACAGTGAGAGCTACATAATAGTGACTAATACAGTGAGAGCTACATAATAGTGACTAATACAGAGAGAGCTACTACTAATACATGAGAGCTACATGACTAATACAGTGAGAGCTACATAATAGTGACTAATACAGTGAGAGCTACATAATAGTGACTAATACAGTGAGAGCTACATAATAGTGACTAATACAGTGAGAGCTACATAATAGTGACTAATACAGTGAGAGCTACATAATAGTGACTAATACAGTGAGAGCTACATAATAGTGACTAATACAGTGAGAGCTACATAATAGTGACTAATACAGTGAGAGCTACATAATAGTGACTAATACAGTGAGAGCTACATAATAGTGACTAATACAGTGAGAGCTACATAATAGTGACTAATACAGTGAGAGCTACATAATAGTGACTAATACAGTGAGAGCTACATAATAGTGACTAATACAGTGAGAGCTACATAATAGAGACTGATACAGTGAGAGCTACATAATAGTGACTAATACAGTGAGAGCTACATAATAGAGACTGATACAGTGAGAGCTACGTAATAGTGACTAATACAGTGAGAGCTACATAATAGTGACTAATACAGTGAGAGCTACATAATAGAGACTAATACAGTGAGAGCTACATAATAGTGACTAATACAGTGAGAGCTACATAATAGTGACTAATACAGTGAGAGCTACATAATAGTGACTAATACAGTGAGAGCTACATAATAGTGACTAATACAGTGAGAGCTACATAATAGAGACTAATACAGTGAGAGCTACATAATAGTGACTAATACAGTGAGAGCTACATAATAGTGACTAATACAGTGAGAGCTACATAAGAGAGACTAATACAGTGAGAGCTACATAAGAGAGACTGATACAGTGAGAGCTACATAATAGTGACTAATACAGTGAGAGCTACATAAGAGAGACTGATACAGTGAGAGCTACATAATAGAGACTAATACAGTGAGAGCTACATAATAGTGACTAATACAGTGAGAGCTACATAATAGTGACTAATACAGTGAGAGCTACATAATAGAGACTAATACAGTGAGAGCTACATAACAGAGACTGATACAGTGAGAGCTACATAATAGTGACTAATACAGTGAGAGCTACATAATAGTGACTAATACAGTGAGAGCTACATAATAGTGACTAATACAGTGAGAGCTACATAATAGTGACTAATACAGTGAAAGCTACATAATAGTGACTAATACAGTGAGAACTACATAATAGTGACTAATACAGTGAGAGCTACATAATAGTAACTAATACAGTGAGAGCTACATAATAGTGACTAATACAGTGAGAGCTACATAATAGTGACTAATACAGTGAGAGCTACATAATAGTGACTAATACAGTGAGAGCTACATAATAGAGACTAATACAGTGAGAGCTACATAATAGAGACTAATACAGTGAGAGCTACATAAGAGACTAATACATACAATAGAGACTAATACAGTGAGAGCTACATAATAGAGACTGATACAGTGAGAGCTACATAATAGTGACTAATACAGTGAGAGCTACAGAAGAGACTAATACAGTGAGAGCTACATAATAGAGACTAATACAGTGAGAGCTACATAATAGAGACTAATACAGTGAGAGCTACATAATAGAGACTAATACAGTGAGAGCTACATAATAGAGACTAATACAGTGAGAGCTACATAATAGTGACTAATACAGTGAGAGCTACATAATAGAGACTAATACAGTGAGAGCTACATAATAGTGACTAATACAGTGAGAGCTACATAAGAGAGACTGATACAGTGAGAGCTACATAATAGTGACTAATACAGTGAGAGCTACATAATAGACTAATACAGTGAGAGCTAATACAGTGAGAGCTACATAATAGTGACATACAGTAGTGACTAATACAGTGAGAGCTACATAATAGAGACTAATACAGTGAGAGCTACATAATAGTGACTAATACAGTGAGAGCTACATAATAGAGACTAATACAGTGAGAGCTACATAATAGTGACTAATACAGTGAGAGCTACATAATAGAGACTAATACAGTGAGAGCTACATAATAGTGACTAATACAGTGAGAGCTACATAATAGTGACTAATACAGTGAGAGCTACATAATAGTGACTAATACAGTGAGAGCTACATAATAGTGACTAATACAGTGAGAGCTACATAATAGAGACTAATACAGTGAGAGCTACATAATAGTGACTAATACAGTGAGAGCTACATAATAGTGACTAATACAGTGAGAGCTACATAATAGTGACTAATACAGTGAGAGCTACATAATAGTGACTAATACAGTGAGAGCTACATAAGAGAGACTGATACAGTGAGAGCTACATAATAGTGACTAATACAGTGAGAGCTACATAATAGTGACTAATACAGTGAGAGCTACATAATAGTGACTAATACAGTGAGAGCTACATAATAGTGACTAATACAGTGAGAGCTACATAATAGAGACTAATACAGTGAGAGCTACATAATAGTGACTAATACAGTGAGAGCTACATAATAGTGACTAATACAGTGAGAGCTACATAAGAGACTAATACAGTGAGAGCTACATAATAGTGACTAATACAGTGAGAGCTACATAATAGAGACTAATACAGTGAGAGCTACATAATAGAGACTAATACAGTGAGAGCTACATAATAGTGACTAATACAGTGAGAGCTACATAATAGAGACTAATACAGTGAGAGCTACATAATAGAGACTAATACAGTGAGAGCTACATAATAGTGACTAATACAGTGAGAGCTACATAATAGAGACTAATACAGTGAGAGCTACATAATGAGAGCTGACTAATACAGTGAGAGCTACATAATAGTGACTAATACAGTGAGAGCTACATAATAGTGACTAATACAGTGAGAGCTACATAATAGAGACTAATACAGTGAGAGCTACATAATAGAGACTAATACAGTGAGAGCTACATAATAGTGACTAATACAGTGAGAGCTACATAAGAGACTAATACAGTGAGAGCTACATAATAGTGACTAATACAGTGAGAGCTACATAATAGTGACTAATACAGTGAGAGCTACATAATAGTGACTAATACAGTGAGAGCTACATAATAGTGACTAATACAGTGAGAGCTACATAATAGTGACTAATACAGTGAGAGCTACATAATAGTGACTAATACAGTGAGAGCTACATAATAGTGACTAATACAGTGAGAGCTACATAATAGTGACTAATACAGTGAGAGCTACATAATAGTGACTAATACAGTGAGAGCTACATAAGAGACTAATACAGTGAGAGCTACATAATAGAGACTAATACAGTGAGAGCTACATAATAGTGACTAATACAGTGAGAGCTACATAATAGTGACTAATACAGTGAGAGCTACATAAGAGAATAATACAGTGAGAGCTACTACATAAGCTACATAATAGTGACTAATACAGTGAGAGCTACATAATAGAGACTAATACAGTGAGAGCTACATAATAGAGACTAATACAGTGAGAGCTACATAATAGTGACTAATACAGTGAGAGCTACATAATAGAGACTAATACAGTGAGAGCTACATACAGTGAGAGCTACATAATAGACTAATACAGTGAGAGCTACATGATACAGTGACTAATACAGTGAGAGCTACATAATAGTGACTAATACAGTGAGAGCTACATAATAGTGACTAATACAGTGAGAGCTACATAATAGTGACTAATACAGTGAGAGCTACATAATAGAGACTAATACAGTGAGAGCTACATAATAGTGACTAATACAGTGAGAGCTACATAATAGTGACTAATACAGTGAGAGCTAGTGACTAATACAGTGAGAGCTACATAATAGTGACTAATACAGTGAGAGCTACATAATAGTGACTAATACAGTGAGAGCTACATAATAGACTAATACAGTGAGAGCTACATAATAGTGACTAATACAGTGAGAGCTACATAATAGTGACTAATACAGTGAGAGCTACATAATAGTGACTAATACAGTGAGAGCTACATAATAGTGACTAATACAGTGAGAGCTACATAATAGTGACTAATACAGTGAGAGCTACATAATAGTGACTAATACAGTGAGAGCTACATAATAGTGACTAATACAGTGAGAGCTACATAATAGTGACTAATACAGTGAGAGCTACATAATAGAGACTAATACAGTGAGAGCTACATAAGAGACTAATACAGTGAGAGCTACATAATAGTGACTAATACAGTGAGAGCTACATAATAGTGACTAATACAGTGAGAGCTACATAATAGTGACTAATACAGTGAGAGCTACATAATAGAGACTAATACAGTGAGAGCTACATAATAGTGACTAATACAGTGAGAGCTACATAATAGAGACTAATACAGTGAGAGCTACATAATAGTGACTAATACAGTGAGAGCTACATAATAGTGACTAATACAGTGAGAGCTACATAATAGTGACTAATACAGTGAGAGCTACATAATAGTGACTAATACAGTGAGAGCTACATAATAGTGACTAATACAGTGAGAGCTACATAATAGTGACTAATACAGTGAGAGCTACATAATAGTGACTAATACAGTGAGAGCTACATAATAGTGACTAATACAGTGAGAGCTACATAATAGTGACTAATACAGTGAGAGCTACATAATAGTGACTAATACAGTGAGAGCTACATAATAGTGACTAATACAGTGAGAGCTACATAATAGTGACTAATACAGTGAGAGCTACATAATAGTGACTAATACAGTGAGAGCTACATAATAGAGACTAATACAGTGAGAGCTACATAATAGTGACTAATACAGTGAGAGCTACATAATAGAGACTAATACAGTGAGAGCTACATAATAGTGACTAATACAGTGAGAGCTACATAATAGTGACTAATACAGTGAGAGCTACATAATAGAGACTAATACAGTGAGAGCTACATAATAGTGACTAATACAGTGAGAGCTACATAATAGAGACTAATACAGTGAGAGCTACATAATAGTGACTAATACAGTGAGAGCTACATAATAGAGACTAATACAGTGAGAGCTACATAATAGTGACTAATACAGTGAGAGCTACATAATAGTGACTAATACAGTGAGAGCTACATAATAGAGACTAATACAGTGAGAGCTACATAATAGAGACTAATACAGTGAGAGCTACATAATAGAGACTAATACAGTGAGAGCTACATAATAGTGACTAATACAGTGAGAGCTACATAATAGTGACTAATACAGTGAGAGCTACATAATAGTGACTAATACAGTGAGAGCTACATAATAGAGACTAATACAGTGAGAGCTACATAAGAGACTAATACAGTGAGAGCTACATAAGATACATGAGAGCTAGAGACTGATACAGTGAGAGCTACATAATAGAGCCTAATACAGTGAGAGCTACATAATAGAGACTAATACAGTGAGAGCTACATAATAGTGACTAATACAGTGAGAGCTACATAATAGAGACTAATACAGTGAGAGCTACATAATAGAGATTAATACAGTGAGAGCTACATAATAGAGACTAATACAGTGAGAGCTACATAATAGTGACTAATACAGTGAGAGCTACATAATAGAGACTAATACAGTGAGAGCTACATGATAGTGACTAATACAGTGAGAGAGAGACTAATACAGTGAGAGCTACATAATAGTGACTAATACAGTGAGAGCTACATAATAGAGACTGTTACAGTGAGAGCTACATAATAGAGACTAATACAGTGAGAGCTACATAATAGAGACTGTTACAGTGAGAGCTACATAATAGAGACTGATATAGTGAGAGCTACATAATAGAGACTGATATAGTGAGAGCTAGATAATAGAGACTAATACAGTGAGAGCTACATAATAGAGACTAATACAGTGAGAGCTACATAATAGAGACTAATACAGTGAGAGCTACATAAGAGACTAATACAGTGAGAGCTACATAATAGAGACTAATACAGTGAGAGCTACATAAGAGACTAATACAGTGAGAGCTACATAATAGAGACTAATACAGTGAGAGCTACATAATAGAGACTAATACAGTGAGAGCTACATAATAGTGACTAATACAGTGAGAGCTACATAATAGAGACTAATACAGTGAGAGCTACCTAAGAGACTAATACAGTGAGAGCTACATAATAGAGACTAATACAGTGAGAGCTACATAATAGTGACTAATACAGTGAGAGCTACATAATAGAGACTAATACAGTGAGAGCTACATAAGAGACTAATACAGTGAGAGCTACATAATAGTGACTAATACAGTGAGAGCTACATAAGAGACTAATACAGTGAGAGCTACATAATAGAGACTAATACAGTGAGAGCTACATAATAGTGACTAATACAGTGAGAGCTACATAATAGTGACTAATACAGTGAGAGCTACATAATAGAGACTAATACAGTGAGAGCTACATAATAGAGACTAATACAGTGAGAGCTACATAACAGAGACTGATACAGTGAGAGCTACATAATAGAGACTAATACAGTGAGAGCTACATAATAGTGACTAATAATAGACTAATACAGTGAGAGCTATAATAGAGACTAATACAGTGAGAGCTACATAATAGAGACTAATACAGTGAGAGCTACATAATAGAGACTAATACAGTGAGAGCTACATAATAGAGACTAATACAGTGAGAGCTACATAATAGTGACTAATACAGTGAGAGCTACATAATAGAGACTAATACAGTGAGAGCTACATAATAGAGACTAATACAGTGAGAGCTACATAATAGTGACTAATACAGTGAGAGCTACATAATAGAGACTAATACAGTGAGAGCTACATAATAGAGACTAATACAGTGAGAGCTACATAATAGTGACTAATACAGTGAGAGCTACATAACAGAGACTGATACAGTGAGAGCTACATAATAGTGACTAATACAGTGAGAGCTACATAATAGTGACTAATACAGTGAGAGAGCTACATAAGCTACATAATAGTGACTAATACAGTGAGAGCTACATGATAGTGACTAATACAGTGAGAGCTACATGATAGTGACTAATACAGTGAGAGCTACATAATAGTGACTAATACAGTGAGAGCTACATACTAATACAGAGACTGATACAGTGAGAGCTACATAATAGAGACTAATACAGTGAGAGCTACATAAAGAGACTAATACAGTGAGAGCTACATAAGAGACTAATACAGTGAGAGCTACATGAGAGCTACATAAGAGACTAATACAGTGAGAGCTACATAATAGGGACTAATACAGTGAGAGCTACATAATAGTGACTAATACAGTGAGAGCTACATAATAGACTAATACAGTGAGAGCTACATAATAGAGACTAATACAGTGAGAGCTACATAAGAGACTAATACAGTGAGAGCTACATAATAGAGACTAATACAGTGAGAGCTACATAATAGAGACTAATACAGTGAGAGCTACATAATAGTGACTAATACAGTGAGAGCTACATAATAGAGACTAATACAGTGAGAGCTACATAATAGAGACTAATACAGTGAGAGCTACATAATAGTGACTAATACAGTGAGAGCTACATAATAGAGACTAATACAGTGAGAGCTACATGATAGTGACTAATACAGTGAGAGCTACATAATAGAGACTAATACAGTGAGAGCTACATAATAGAGACTAATACAGTGAGAGCTACAGTGAGAGCTACATAAGAGACTAATACAGTGAGAGCTAATACAGTGAGAGCTACATAATAGTGACTAATACAGTGAGAGCTACAGAGCTACATAATAGTGACTAATACAGTGAGAGCTACATACAAGAGACTAATACAGTGAGAGCTACATAATAGACTAATACAGTGAGAGCTACATAGTGACTAATACAGTGAGAGTGACTAATACAGTGAGAGCTACATAATAGAGACTGTTACAGTGAGAGCTACATAATAGAGACTAATACAGTGAGAGCTACATAATAGAGACTGTTACAGTGAGAGCTACATAATAGAGACTAATACAGTGAGAGCTACATAATAGAGACTGATACAGTGAGAGCTACGTAATAGTGACTAATACAGTGAGAGCTACATAACAGAGACTGATACAGTGAGAGCTACATAATAGAGACTAATACAGTGAGAGCTACATAATAGAGACTGATACAGTGAGAGCTACATAATAGTGACTAATACAGTGAGAGCTACATAATAGAGACTAATACAGTGAGAGCTACATAATAGAGACTAATACAGTGAGAGCTACATAATAGAGACTAATACAGTGAGAGCTACATAATAGAGCCTAATACAGTGAGAGCTACATAATAGTGACTAATACAGTGAGAGCTACATAATAGAGACTAATACAGTGAGAGCTACATAATAGTGACTAATACAGTGAGAGCTACATAATAGTGACTAATACAGTGAGAGCTACATAATAGAGACTAATACAGTGAGAGCTACATAATAGTGACTAATACAGTGAGAGCTACATAATAGAGACTGATACAGTGAGAGCTACATAATAGTGACTAATACAGTGAGAGCTACATAATAGTGACTAATACAGTGAGAGCTACATAAGAGACTAATAGAGTGAGAGCTACATAATAGAGACTAATACAGTGAGAGCTACATAATAGTGACTAATACAGTGAGAGCTACAGAAGAGACTAATACAGTGAGAGCTACATAATCGAGACTAATACAGTGAGAGCTACATAATAGAGACTAATACAGTGAGAGCTACATAAAGAGACTAATACAGTGAGAGCTACTACATAAGTGAGAGCTACATAATAGTGACTAATACAGTGAGAGCTACATAATAGAGACTAATACAGTGAGAGCTACATAATAGAGACTAATACAGTGAGAGCTACATAATAGAGACTAATACAGTGAGAGCGACTAATACAGTGAGAGCTACATAATAGTGACTAATACAGTGAGAGCTACATAAGAGACTAATACAGTGAGAGCTACATAAGAGACTAATACAGTGAGAGCTACATAATAGAGACTAATACAGTGAGAGCTACATAATAGAGACTAATACAGTGAGAGCTACATAAGAGACTAATACAGTGAGAGCTACATAATAGAGACTAATACAGTGAGAGCTACATAATAGAGACTAATACAGTGAGAGCTACATAATAGTGACTAATACAGTGAGAGCTACATAATAGTGACTAATACAGTGAGAGCTACATAATAGAGACTAATACAGTGAGAGCTACATAATAGAGACTAATACAGTGAGAGCTACATAATAGTGACTAATACAGTGAGAGCTACATAATAGAGACTAATACAGTGAGAGCTACATAAGAGACTAATACAGTGAGAGCTACATAAGAGACTAATACAGTGAGAGCTACATAATAGTGACTAATACAGTGAGAGCTACATAATAGAGACTAATACAGTGAGAGCTACATAATAGTGACTAATACAGTGAGAGCTACATAATAGTGACTAATACAGTGAGAGCTACATAAGAGACTAATACAGTGAGAGCTACATAAGAGACTAATACAGTGAGAGCTACATAATAGTGACTAATACAGTGAGAGCTACATAATAGAGACTAATACAGTGAGAGCTACATAATAGAGACTAATACAGTGAGAGCTACATAATAGAGACTAATACAGTGAGAGCTACATAATAGAGACTAATACAGTGAGAGCTACATAATAGAGACTAATACAGTGAGAGCTACATAATAGAGACTAATACAGTGAGAGCTACATAATAGAGACTAATACAGTGAGAGCTACATAATAGAGACTAATACAGTGAGAGCTACATAATAGTGACTAATACAGTGAGAGCTACATAATAGAGACTGATACAGTGAGAGATACATAACAGAGACTAATACAGTGAGAGCTACATAATAGAGACTGATACAGTGAGAGCTACATAATAGAGACTAATACAGTGAGAGCTACATAATAGAGACTAATACAGTGAGAGCTACACAAGAGACTAATACAGTGAGAGCTACATAATAGAGACTAATACAGTGAGAGCTACATAATAGAGACTAATACAGTGAGAGCTACATAACAGAGACTGATACAGTGAGAGCTACATAATAGAGACTAATACAGTGAGAGCTACAAAACAGAGACTAATACAGAGAGAGCTACATAATAGTGACTAATACAGTGAGAGCTACATAAGAGAGACTAATACAGTGAGAGCTACACAATAGAGACTGATACAGTGAGAGCTACATAATAGTGACTAATACAGTGAGAGCTACATAAGAGAGACTAATACAGTGAGAGCTACACAATAGAGACTGATACAGTGAGAGCTACATAATAGAGACTAATACAGTGAGAGCTACATAAGAGACTAATACAGTGAGAGCTACATAATAGAGCCTAATACAGTGAGAGCTACATAATAGAGACTAATACAGTGAGAGCTACATAATAGTGACTAATACAGTGAGAGCTACATAATAGTGACTAATACAGTGAGAGCTACATAATAGAGACTAATACAGTGAGAGCTACATAATAGAGACTAATACAGTGAGAGCTACATAACAGAGACTGATACAGTGAGAGCTACATAATAGAGACTAATACAGTGAGAGCTACATAAAAGAGACTAATACAGTGAGAGCTACATAATAGAGACTAATACAGTGAGAGCTACATAACAGAGACTGATACAGTGAGAGCTACATAATAGAGACTAATACAGTGAGAGCTACATAATAGAGACTAATACAGTGAGAGCTACATAACAGAGACTGATACAGTGAGAGCTACATAATAGAGACTAATACAGTGAGAGCTACATAACAGAGACTAATACAGTGAGAGCTACATAATAGTAGCTAATACAGAGAGAGCTACATAATAGTGACTAATACAGTGAGAGCTACATAATAGTGGCTAATACAGTGAGAGCTACATAATAGAGACTAATACAGTGAGAGCTACATAATAGAGACTAATACAGTGAGAGCTACATAATAGAGACTAATACAGTGAGAGCTACATAATAGAGACTAATACAGTGAGAGATACATAATAGAGACTAATACAGTGAGAGCTACATAACAGAGACTAATACAGTGAGAGCTACATAATAGAGACTAATACAGTGAGAGCTACATAATAGAGACTAATACAGTGAGAGCTACATAAGAGACTAATACAGTGAGAGCTACATAAGAGACTAATACAGTGAGAGCTACATAATAGAGACTAATACAGTGAGAGCTACATAATAGTGACTAATACAGTGAGAGCTACATAATAGAGACTAATACAGTGAGAGCTACATAATAGTGACTAATACAGTGAGAGCTACAGAAGAGACTAATACAGTGAGAGCTACATAATAGAGACTAATACAGTGAGAGCTACATAATAGAGCCTAATACAGTGAGAGCTACATAATAGTGACTAATACAGTGAGAGCTACATAATAGAGACTAATACAGTGAGAGCTACATAATAGTGACTAATACAGTGAGAGCTACATAATAGAGACTGTTACAGTGAGAGCTACATAATAGAGACTGATATAGTGAGAGCTACATAATAGAGACTAATACAGTGAGAGCTACATAATAGAGACTAATACAGTGAGAGCTACATAATAGTGACTAATACAGTGAGAGCTACATAATAGAGACTAATACAGTGAGAGCTACATAATAGTGACTAATACAGTGAGAGCTACATAATAGAGACTAATACAGTGAGAGCTACGTAATAGTGACTAATACAGTGAGAGCTACATAATAGAGACTAATACAGTGAGAGCTACATAAGAGACTAATACAGTGAGAGCTACATAAGAGACTAATACAGTGAGAGCTACATAATAGAGACTAATACAGTGAGAGCTACATAATAGAGACTAATACAGTGAGAGCTACATAATAGTGACTAATACAGTGAGAGCTACATATGAGACTAATACAGTGAGAGCTACATAAGAGACTAATACAGTGAGAGCTAAATAAGAGACTAATACAGTGAGAGCTACATAATAGAGACTGATACAGTGAGAGCTACATAATAGTGACTAATACAGTGAGAGCTACAGAAGAGACTAATACAGTGAGAGCTACATAATAGAGACTAATACAGTGAGAGCTACATAATAGAGACTAATACAGTGAGAGCTACATAATAGACTAATACAGTGAGAGCTACATAATAGACTAATACAGTGAGAGCTACATAATAGACTAATACAGTGAGAGCTACATAATAGACTAATACAGTGAGAGCTACATAATAGACTAATACAGTGAGAGCTACATAATAGACTAATACAGTGAGAGCTACATAATAGTGACTAATACAGTGAGAGCTACATAATAGTGACTAATACAGTGAGAGCTACATAATAGTGACTAATACAGTGAGAGCTACATAATAGAGACTAATACAGTGAGAGCTACATAATAGAGACTAATACAGTGAGAGCTACATAATAGAGACTAATACAGTGAGAGCTACATAATAGAGACTAATACAGTGAGAGCTACATAATAGAGACTAATACAGTGAGAGCTACATAATAGTGACTAATACAGTGAGAGCTACATAAGAGACTAATACAGTGAGAGCTACATAAGAGACTAATACAGTGAGAGCTACATAAGAGACTAATACAGTGAGAGCTACATAATAGAGACTAATACAGTGAGAGCTACATAAGAGACTAATACAGTGAGAGCTACATAAGAGACTAATACAGTGAGAGCTACATAATAGAGACTAATACAGTGAGAGCTACATAAGAGACTAATACAGTGAGAGCTACATAAGAGACTAATACAGTGAGAGCTACACAAGAGACTAATACAGTGAGAGCTACATAAGAGACTAATACAGTGAGAGCTACATAAGAGACTAATACAGTGAGAGCTACATAAGAGACTAATACAGTGAGAGCTACATAAGAGACTAATACAGTGAGAGCTACATAATAGACTAATACAGTGAGAGCTACATAAGAGACTAATACAGTGAGAGCTACATAATAGACTAATACAGTGAGACCTACATAATAGACCTCGACTAATACAGTGAGAGCTACACTAGTAGCCTTTAAAAAGAGAATATGTAGTGGCAGTGGGCAGGTCATTCTGTAGGTCTAGAGCAGTGGTCTGTTCTCGTGCAGAAACACTACTGGTCTGTCCTTGTGGAGAAACACTAGTGGTCTGTTCTCGTGACTAATACAGTGAGAAACACTAGCTACATAAGTGGTCTGTTCTATGGGTCTGTTCTCGTGCAGAAACACTAGTGGTCTGTTCTCGTGAAGAAACACTAGTGGTCTGTTCTCGTGCAGAAACACTAGTGGTCTGTTCTCGTGCAGAAACACTAGTGGTCTGTTCTCATGCAGAAACACTAGTGGTCTGTTCTCGTGCAGAAACACTAGTGGTCTGTTCTCGTGCAGAAACACTAGTGGTCTGTTCTCGTGAAGAAACACTAGTGGTCTGTTCTCGTGCAGAAACACTAGTGGTCTGTTCTCGTGCAGAAACACTAGTGGTCTGTTCTCTTGAAGAAACACTAGTGGTCTGTTCTCGTAAAGAAACACCAGTGGTCTGTTCTCTTGAAGAAACACTAGTGGTCTGTTCTCTTGAAGAAACACTAGTGGTCTGTTCTCTTGAAGAAACACTAGTGGTCTGTCCTCGTGAAGAAACACTAGTGGTCTGTTCTCTTGAAGAAACACTAGTGGTCTGTTCTCGTAAAGAAACACTAGTGGCCTGTTCTCTTGAAGAAACACTAGTGGTCTGTCCTCGTGAAGAAACACTAGTGGTCTGTCCTCGTGAAGAAACACTAGTGGTCTGTTCTCGTAAAGAAACACTAGTGGTCTTTTCTCTTGAAGAAACACTAGTGGTCTGTTCTCGTGAAGAAACACTAGTGGTCTGTCCTCGTGAAGAAACACTAGTGGTCTGTTCTCGTGAAGAAACACTAGTGGTCTGTCCTCTTGAAGAAACACTAGTGGTCTGTTCTCTTGAAGAAACACTAGTGGTCTGTCCTCATGAAGAAACACTAGTGGTCTGTTCTCTTGAAGAAACACTAGTGGCCTGTCCTCGTGAAGAAACACTAGTGGTCTGTTCTCTTGAAGAAACACTAGTGGTCTGTCCTCGTGAAGAAACACTAGTGGTCTGTTCTCGTGAAGAAACACTAGTGGTCTGTCCTCGTGAAGAAACACTAGTGGTCTGTCCTCGTGAAGAAACACTAGTGGTCTGTCCTCGTGAATAAACACTAGTGGTCTGTTCTCTTGAAGAAACACTAGTGGTCTGTCCTCGTGAAGAAACACTAGTGGTCTGTTCTCGTGAAGAAACACTAGTGGCCTGTCCTCGTGAAGAAATACTAGTTGCCTGTCCTCGTGAAGAAATACTAGTTGCCTGTCCTCGTGAAGAAACACTAGTTGTGTGTCCTCGTGAAGAAACACTAGTGGTCTGTCCTCGTGAAGAAACACTAGTGGTCTGTCCTCGTGAAGAAACACTAGTGGTCTGTCCTCGTGAAGAAGCACTAGTGGTCTGTCCTCGAAGAAACACTAGTGGTTTGTCCTCGTGAAGAAACACTAGTGGTCTGTCCTCGTGAAGAAACACTAGTGGTCTGTCCTCGTGAAGAAACACTAGTGGCCTGTCCTCGTGAAGAAACACTAGTGGTCTGTCCTCGTGAAGAAACACTAGTGGTCTGTCCTCGTGAAGAAACACTACTGGTCTGTCCTCGTGAAGAAACACCAGTGGCCTGTCCTCGTGAAGAAACACTAGTGGTCTGTCCTCGTGAAAAAACACTAGTGGTCTGTCCTCGTGAAGAAACACTAGTGGTCTGTCCTCGTGAAGAAACACCAGTGGCCTGTCCTCGTGAAGAAATACTAGTGGCCTGTCCTCGTGAAGAAACACTAGTGGTCTGTCCTCGTGAAGAAACACTAGTGGTCTGTCCTCGTGAAGAAACACTAGTGGTCTGTCCTCGTGAAGAAACACTAGTGGTCTGTCCTCGTGAAGAGACACTAGTGGTCTGTCCTCGTGAAGAAACACTAGTGGTCTGTCCTCGTGAAGAAACACTAGTGGTCTGTCCTCGTGAAGAAACACTAGTGGCCTGTCCTCGTGAAGAAATACTAGTGGTCTGTCCTCGTGAAGAAACACTAGTGGCGTATCCTCGTGAAGAAATACTAGTGGCCTGTCCTCGTGAAGAAACACTAGTGGTCTGTCCTCGTGAAGAAACACTAGTAGTCTGTTCTCGTGAAGAAACACTAGTGGTCTGCCTCGTGAAGAAACACGAGTGGTCTTTCCTCGTGAAGAAGCACTAGT
Source organism: Cherax quadricarinatus (assembly GCF_038502225.1). Taxonomy (NCBI): domain Eukaryota; kingdom Metazoa; phylum Arthropoda; class Malacostraca; order Decapoda; family Parastacidae; genus Cherax; species Cherax quadricarinatus. Next base: position 67,987 of record NW_027196767.1, read on the forward strand.
GGTCTGTCCTCGTGAAGAAATACTAGTTGCCTGTCCTCGTGAAGAAACACTAGTGGTCTGTTCTCGTGAAGAAACACTAGTGGTCTGTTCTCGTGAAGAAGCACTAGTGGTCTGTTCTCTTGAAGAAACACTAGTGGTCTGTCCTCGTGGAGAAACACTAGTGGTCTGTCCTCGTGAAGAAACACTAGTGGTCTGTTCTCGTGAAGAAACACTAGTGGTCTGTTCTCGTGAAGAAACACTAGTGGTCTGTTCTCTTGAAGAAACACTAGTGGTCTGTCCTCGTGGAGAAACACTAGTGGTCTGTCCTCGTGAAGAAACACTAGTGGTCTGTTCTCGTGAAGAAACACTAGTGGCCTGTCCTCGTGAAGAAATACTAGTTGCCTGTCCTCGTGAAGAAACACTAGTTGTGTGTCCTCGTGAAGAAACACTAGTGGTCTGTCCTCGTGAAGAAACACTAGTGGTCTGCCTCGTGAAGAAACACGAGTGGTCTTTCCTCGTGAAGAAGCACTAGTGGTCTGTCCTCGTGAAGAAATACTAGTTGCCTGTCCTCGTGAAGAAACACTAGTGGTCTGTTCTCGTGAAGAAACACTAGTGGTCTGTTCTCGTGAAGAAGCACTAGTGGTCTGTTCTCTTGAAGAAACACTAGTGGTCTGTCCTCGTGGAGAAACACTAGTGGTCTGTCCTCGTGAAGAAACACTAGTGGTCTGTTCTCGTGAAGAAACACTAGTGGTCTGTTCTCGTGAAGAAACACTAGTGGTCTGTTCTCTTGAAGAAACACTAGTGGTCTGTCCTCGTGGAGAAACACTAGTGGTCTGTCCTCGTGAAGAAACACTAGTGGTCTGTTCTCGTGAAGAAACACTAGTGGCCTGTCCTCGTGAAGAAATACTAGTTGCCTGTCCTCGTGAAGAAACACTAGTTGTGTGTCCTCGTGAAGAAACACTAGTGGTCTGTCCTCGTGAAGAAACACTAGTGGTCTGTCCTCGTGAAGAAACACTAGTGGCCTGTCCTCGTGAAGAAACACTAGTGGTCTGTCCTCGTGAAGAAACTTTAGTGGTCTGTCTTCGTGAAGAAACACTACTGGTCTGTCCTCGTGAAGAAACACAAGTGGCCTGTCCTCGTGAAGAAACACTAGTGGTCTGTCCTCGTGAAGAAACACTAGTGGTCTGTCCTCGTGAAGAAACACCAGTGGCCTGTCCTCGTGAAGAAATACTAGTGGCCTGTCCTCGTGAAGAAACACTAGTGGTCTGTCCTCGTGAAAAAACACTAGTGGTCTGTCCTCGTGAAGAAACACTAGTGGTCTGTCCTCGTGAAGAAACACCAGTGGCCTGTCCTCGTGAAGAAATACTAGTGGCCTGTCCTCGTGAAGAAACACTAGTGGTCTGTCCTCGTGAAGAAACACTAGTGGTCTGTCCTCGTGAAGAAACACTGGTGGTCTGTCCTCGTGAAGAAACACTAGTGGTCTGTCCTTGTGAAGAGACACTAGTGGTCTGTCCTCGTGAAGAAACACTAGTGGTCTGTCCTCGTGAAGAAACACTAGTGGTCTGTCCTCGTGAAGAAACACTAGTGGCCTGTCCTCGTGAAGAAATACTAGTGGTCTGTCCTCGTGAAGAAACACTAGTGGCGTATCCTCGTGAAGAAATACTAGTGGCCTGTCCTCGTGAAGAAACACTAGTGGTCTGTCCTCGTGAAGAAACACTAGTAGTCTGTTCTCGTGAAGAAACACTAGTGGTCTGCCTCGTGAAGAAACACGAGTGGTCTTTCCTCGTGAAGAAGCACTAGTGGTCTGTCCTCGTGAAGAAATACTAGTTGCCTGTCCTCGTGAAGAAACACTAGTGGTCTGTTCTCGTGAAGAAACACTAGTGGTCTGTTCTCGTGAAGAAGCACTAGTGGTCTGTTCTCTTGAAGAAACACTAGTGGTCTGTCCTCGTGGAGAAACACTAGTGGTCTGTCCTCGTGAAGAAACACTAGTGGTCTGTTCTCGTGAAGAAACACTAGTGGTCTGTTCTCGTGAAGAAACACTAGTGGTCTGTTCTCTTGAAGAAACACTAGTGGTCTGTCCTCGTGGAGAAACACTAGTGGTCTGTCCTCGTGAAGAAACACTAGTGGTCTGTTCTCGTGAAGAAACACTAGTGGCCTGTCCTCGTGAAGAAATACTAGTTGCCTGTCCTCGTGAAGAAACACTAGTTGTGTGTCCTCGTGAAGAAACACTAGTGGTCTGTCCTCGTGAAGAAACACTAGTGGTCTGCCTCGTGAAGAAACACGAGTGGTCTTTCCTCGTGAAGAAGCACTAGTGGTCTGTCCTCGTGAAGAAATACTAGTTGCCTGTCCTCGTGAAGAAACACTAGTGGTCTGTTCTCGTGAAGAAACACTAGTGGTCTGTTCTCGTGAAGAAGCACTAGTGGTCTGTTCTCTTGAAGAAACACTAGTGGTCTGTCCTCGTGGAGAAACACTAGTGGTCTGTCCTCGTGAAGAAACACTAGTGGTCTGTTCTCGTGAAGAAACACTAGTGGTCTGTTCTCGTGAAGAAACACTAGTGGTCTGTTCTCTTGAAGAAACACTAGTGGTCTGTCCTCGTGGAGAAACACTAGTGGTCTGTCCTCGTGAAGAAACACTAGTGGTCTGTTCTCGTGAAGAAACACTAGTGGCCTGTCCTCGTGAAGAAATACTAGTTGCCTGTCCTCGTGAAGAAACACTAGTTGTGTGTCCTCGTGAAGAAACACTAGTGGTCTGTCCTCGTGAAGAAACACTAGTGGTCTGTCCTCGTGAAGAAACACTAGTGGCCTGTCCTCGTGAAGAAACACTAGTCGTCTGTCCTCGTGAAGAAACTTTAGTGGTCTGTCTTCGTGAAGAAACACTACTGGTCTGTCCTCGTGAAGAAACACAAGTGGCCTGTCCTCGTGAAGAAACACTAGTTGTCTGTCCTCGTGAAGAAACACTAGTGGTCTGTCCTCGTGAAGAAACACCAGTGGCCTGTCCTCGTGAAGAAATACTAGTGGCCTGTCCTCGTGAAGAAACACTAGTTGTCTGTCCTCGTGAAGAAACACTAGTGGTCTGTCCTCGTGAAGAAACACTAGTGGTCTGTCCTCGTGAAGAAACACAAGTGGTCTGTCCTCGTGAAGAAACACTAGTGGTCTGCCTCGTGAAGAAACACGAGTGGTCTGTCCTCGTGAAGAAACACTAGTGGTCTGTCCTCGTCAAAAAACACTAGTGGTCTGTTCTCGTGAAGAAACACTAGTGGTCTGTCCTCGTGAAGAAACACTAGTGGTCTGTCCTCGTCAAGAAACACTAGTGGTCTGTTCTCGTGAAGAAACACTAGTGGTCTGTCCTTGTGAAGAAGCACTAGTGGTCTGTCCTCGTGAAGAAACACTAGTGGTCTGTCCTCGTGAAGAAACACTAGTGGACTGTCCTCGTGAAGAAACACTAGTGGTCTGTCCTCGTGAAGAAACACTAGTGGTCTGTCCTCGTGAAGAAACACTAGTGGTCTGTCCTCGTGAAGAAACACTAGTGGTCTGTCCTCGTGAAGAAACACTAGTGGTATGTCCTCGTGAAGAAACACTAGTGGTCTGTCCTCGTGAAGAAACACTAGTGGTCTGTCCTCGTGAAGAAACACTAGTGGTCTGTCCTCGTGAAGAAACACTAGTGGTCTGTCCTCGTGAAGAAACACTAGTGGTCTGTCCTCGTGAAGAAACACTAGTGGTCTGTCCTCGTGAAGAAACACTAGTGGTCTGTCCTTGTGGAGAAACACTAGTGGTCTGTCCTCGTGGAGAAACACTAGTGGTCTGTTCTCGTGCAGAAACACTAGTGGTCTGTCCTTGTGGAGAAACACTAGTGGTCTGTCCTCGTGGAGAAACACTAGTGGTCTGTTCTCGTGCAGAAACACTAGTGGTCTGTCCTCGTGGAGAAACACTAGTGGTCTGTTCTCGTGCAGAAACACTAGTGGTCTGTTCTCGTGAAGAAACACTAGTGGTCTGTCCTCGTGAAGAAACACTAGTGGTCTGTCCTCGTGAAGAGACACTAGTGGTCTGTCCTCGTGAAGAAACACTAGTGGTCTGTCCTCGTGAAGAAACACTAGTGGTCTGTCCTCGTGAAGAAACACTAGTGGCCTGTCCTCGTGAAGAAATACTAGTGGTCTGTCCTCGTGAAGAAACACTAGTGGCGTATCCTCGTGAAGAAACACTAGTGGTCTGTCCTCGTGAAGAAACACTAGTGGTCTGTCCTCGTGAAGAGACACTAGTGGTCTGTCCTCGTGAAGAAACACTAGTGGTCTGTCCTCGTGAAGAAACACTAGTGGTCTGTCCTCGTGAAGAAACACTAGTGGCGTGTCCTCGTGAAGAAATACTAGTGGTCTGTCCTCTTGAAGAAACACTAGTGGCGTGTCCTCGTGAAGAAATACTAGTGGCCTGTCCTCGTGAAGAAACACTAGTGGTCTGTCCTCGTGAAGAAACACTAGTGGTCTGTTCTCGTGAAGAAACACTAGTGGTCTGCCTCGTGAAGAAACACGAGTGGTCTTTCCTCGTGAAGAAGCACTAGTGGTCTGTCCTCGTGAAGAAATACTAGTTGCCTGTCCTCGTGAAGAAACACTAGTGGTCTGTTCTCGTGAAGAAACACTAGTGGTCTGTTCTCGTGAAGAAGCACTAGTGGTCTGTTCTCTTGAAGAAACACTAGTGGTCTGTCCTCGTGGAGAAACACTAGTGGTCTGTCCTCGTGAAGAAACACTAGTGGTCTGTTCTCGTGAAGAAACACTAGTGGTCTGTTCTCGTGAAGAAACATTAGTGGTCTGTTCTCTTGAAGAAACACTAGTGGTCTGTCCTCGTGGAGAAACACTAGTGGTCTGTCCTCGTGAAGAAACACTAGTGGTCTGTTCTCGTGAAGAAACACTAGTGGCCTATCCTCGTGAAGAAATACTAGTTGCCTGTCCTCGTGAAGAAACACTAGTTGTGTGTCCTCGTGAAGAAACACTAGTGGTCTGTCCTCGTGAAGAAACACTACTGGTCTGTCCTCGTGAAGAAACACTAGTGGTCTGTCCTCGTGAAGAAGCACTAGTGGTCTGTCCTCGAAGAAACACTAGTGGTCTGTCCTCGTGAAGAAACACTAGTGGTCTGTCCTCGTGAAGAAACACTAGTGGCCTGTCCTCGTGAAGAAACACTAGTGGTCTGTCCTCGTGAAGAAACTTTAGTGGTCTGTCTTCGTGAAGAAACACTACTGGTCTGTCCTCGTGAAGAAACACCAGTGGCCTGTCCTCGTGAAGAAACACTAGTGGTCTGTCCTCGTGAAGAAACACTAGTGGTCTGTCCTGGTGAAGAAACACCAGTGGCCTGTCCTCGTGAAGAAATACTAGTGGCCTTTCCTCGTGAAGAAACACTAGTGGTCTGTCCTCGTGAAGAAACACTAGTGGTCTGTCCTCGTGAAGAAACACTAGTGGTCTGTCCTCGTGAAGAAACACTAGTGGTCTGTCCTCGTGAAGAAACACTAGTGGTCTGCCTCGTGAAGAAACACGAGTGGTCTGTCCTCGTGAAGAAACACTAGTGGTCTGTCCTCGTCAAAAAACACTAGTGGTCTGTTCTCGTGAAGAAACACTAGTGGTCTGTCCTCGTGAAGAAACACTAGTGGTCTGTCCTCGTCAAGAAACACTAGTGGTCTGTTCTCGTGAAGAAACACTAGTGGTCTGTCCTTGTGAAGAAGCACTAGTGGTCTGTCCTCGTGAAGAAACACTAGTGGTCTGTCCTCGTGAAGAAACACTAGTGGACTGTCCTCGTGAAGAAACACTAGTGGTCTGTCCTCGTGAAGAAACACTAGTGGTCTGTCCTCGTGAAGAAACACTAGTGGTCTGTCCTCGTGAAGAAACACTAGTGGTCTGTCCTCGTGAAGAAACACTAGTGGTATGTCCTCGTGAAGAAACACTAGTGGTCTGTCCTCGTGAAGAAACACTAGTGGTCTGTCCTCGTGAAGAAACACTAGTGGTCTGTCCTCGTGAAGAAACACTAGTGGTCTGTCCTCGTGAAGAAACACTAGTGGTCTGTCCTCGTGAAGAAACACTAGTGGTCTGTCCTCGTGAAGAAACACTAGTGGTCTGTCCTCGTGAAGAAACACTAGTGGTCTGTCCTCCTGAAGAAACACTAGTGGCGTGTCCTCGTGAAGAAATACTAGTGGCCCGTCCTCGTGAAGAAACACTAGTGGTCTGTCCTCGTGAAGAAACACTAGTGGCGTGTCCTCGTGAAGAAATACTAGTATCGTGTCCTCGTGAAGAAACACTAGTGGTCTGTCCTCGTGAAGAAACACTAGTGGTCTGTCCTCGTGAAGAAACACTAGTGGCGTGTCCTCGTGAAGAAACACTATTGGTCTGTCCTCAGCCTTGGTGCTGGTGAAGAGCACCGTAGTATTCACTAACTCCAAGGCTGAGGGACTGATTACCTCCTCTGTTGAATACAGTTCTAAAGTCTTCCCAATATGTCCCTGAAGTGTATTGATAAAGTCACTGGATGGCGAACCGTCTACAAATAAAGATGTTGCACATGTGTCTAATTCTTCATTTTTTGGGCATTGTATACCAAACACTAGTGGGTTCAACAGTCACCTTGTGGTGGAGTTTATATCTAAGTTAACAAGCTGAGGATGGGCAGTTCAGTTGTGTGTGTGTTTGAATATTCTATTTGCAGTTGTTGTGGGGGTGACCTTTAGTTTGTGAGAATAGTGATGAAGTTCACTGTACAGGTTTAAGACAAGGTCAACTTGGTGTGAGGTTTCCCTCTCTGTATACTTCTTATAACTCTCCTCCACCGCTGCTGCTAGTTAGTCTGTGTGGGTATGTCGGCTTATATATCACCGCCAATGTCACTTTCTCTGTCTCCACTGCTGTTCTCATCTTCACTGACACTCTCAGTCTCTCACTGTCACAGTCACTGTTAAGATACTGCCACTCATCTTCACTATCATTGTCCCAGTCACTGTTAACATACTGCCACTCATCTTCATTGTCAGTGTCCCAGTCACTGTTAACGGTTAGCAGTAGCGGAGCACGAACTTGCTGATGGGTTGACAGTGAGCTGCGTCGCCCCGAGGTGGTTAGAGGTAACCTTACAGGTCTGTCTCTCAGTCGACACCAGTCAGTAGGTTCACGGTTCCATAACCCAGCATTCTCGGTTCAGTAGTTAAGGGAGTTACAGGTTTCCTAACTGCAAAGACAGAGTTACTGTTACTTGTGAACTGCCGACTCTCAGAATAACTTGTCTGGCACAAACGAGAACTACAGTTTATGAGAATATTTACAGAAATTACAACCACCATTGATCAGTCTTACAACACGACTCATTAATTATAAACAAAACAAAAGCAGTAATAAGAACCATTAATAAATACACGGGTTAAAATGGCACGAATGACACGAGAAAGAAAGAAATAACTATTACTGCCAGAGTAAAATATTAGGGAATAAAATATGAGGGAGTGTTGATATTAACACTGGGAAGGAGTTGTAGATGAATGGTTCAGAGAACCGACATGTTGATAAATTAGACACATGTGCAACTCTTGGGTATCTTTATTGAGGAAACGTTTCGCCACACAGTGGCTTCATCAGTCCATACGTAGGAGAAACTTGAAGAACAGGAGGAGAATGAGGTAATCAGTCCCTCAACCTTGAGTCGATGTGTTCAGTCCATCAATCTTGAATAGAATACGGCATATGAGCGGAGAAGCAGCTTATAAACCGTATGGCAGGAGAGGTGCAGCAGTCATAGGTGGTGTCACATTTGTTCAATGTGGAAGTAGGTCGTGCCCAAGAATTAGGCAAGCGAAGAATTCCTAAGTATTAAGATACCAAGAAGTTGCAGTGTCTGACAGATTTGTAGATGAATGGTTCAGAGAACTATTCAGTCCATCAAGATTGATTGACTGAACACATCGACTCAAGGTTGAGGGACTGATTACCTCATTCTCCTCCTGTTCTTCAAGTTTCTCCTACGTATGGACTGATGAAGCCACTGTGTGGCGAAACGTTTCCTCAATAAAGATACCCAAGAGTTGCACATGTGTCTAATTTATCAACTGGGAAGGAGTGTTGATATTAACACTAGGAGTGTTGATATTAATACTGGGAGGGATGGTTGATATTAACATTGGGAGGAAGTGTTGATATTAACACTGGGAGGGAGTGTTGATATTAACACTGGGAGGGAGTGTTGATATTATCACTGGGAGGGAGTGTTGATATTAACACTGGGAGGGAGTGTTGATATTAACACTGGGAAGGAGTGTTGATACTAACACTGGGAGGGAGTGTTGATATTAACACTGGGAGTGTTGATATTAACACTGGGAGGGAGTGTTGATATTACCACTGGGAGAGAGTGTTGATACTAACACTGGGAGGGAGTGTTGATACTAACACTGGGAGGGAGTGTTGATACTAACACTGGGAGTGTTGATATTAACACTGGGAGGGAGTGTTGATACTAACACTGGGAGTGTTGATATTAACACTGGGAGGGAGTGTTGATATTAACACTGGGAGAGAGTGTTGATACTAACACTGGGAGTGTTGATATTAACACTGAGAGGGAGTGTTGATATTAACACTGGGAGGGAGTGATGATAATAACACTGGGAGGGAGTGTTGATATTAACACTGGGAGGGAGTGTTGATATTACCACTGGGAGGGAGTGTTGATATTAACACTGGGAAGGAGTGTTGATACTAACACTGGGAGGGAGTGTTGATATTAACACTGGGAGGGAGTGATGATAATAACACTGGGAGGGAGTGTTGATATTAACACTGGGAGGGAGTGTTGATATTAACACTGGGAGGGAGTGATGATAATAACACTGGGAGGGAGTGTTGATATTAACACTGGGAGGGAGTGTTGATATTACCACTGGGAGGGAGTGTTGATACTAACACTGGGAGTGTTGATATTAACACTGGGAGGGAGTGTTGATATTACCACTGGGAGAGAGTGTTGATACTAACACTGGGAGTGTTGATATTAACACTGGGAGGGAGTGATGATAATAACACTGGGAGGGAGTGTTGATATTAACACAGGGAGGGAGTGTTGATATTACCACTGGGAGGGAGTGTTGATATTAACACTGGGAGGGAGTGTTGATATTAACACTGGGAGGGAGTGATGATAATAACACTGGGAGGGAGTGTTGATATTAACACTGGGAGGGAGTGTTGATATTAACACTGGGAGGGAGTGATGATAATAACACTGGGAGGGAGTGTTGATATTAACACTGGGAGGGAGTGTTGATATTAACACTGGGAGGGAGTGTTGATATTAACACTGGGAGGGAGTGTTGATATTACCACTGGGAGGGAGTGTTGATATTAACACTGGGAGGGAGTGTTGATACTAACACTGGGAGTGTTGATATTAACACTGGGAGGGAGTGTTGATACTAACACTGGGAGGGAGTGTTGATATTAACACTGGGAGGGAGTGTTGATATTAACACTGGGAGGGAGTGATGATATTAACACTGGGAGGGAGTGATGATAATAACACTGGGAGGGAGTGTTGATATTAACACTGGGAGGGAGTGTTGATATTAACACTGGGAGGGAGTGTTGATATTAACACTGGGAGGGAATGTTGATATTAACACTGGGAGGGAGTGTTGATATTAACACTGGGAGGGAGTGTTGATATTAACACTGGGAGGGAGTGTTGATATTAACACTGGGAGGGAGTGATGATAATAACACTGGGAGGGAGTGATGATATTAACACTGTGAGTGTTGATATAGAGTGTTGATATTAACACTGGGAGGGAGTGTTGATATTAACACTGGGAGGGAGTGTTGATATTAACACTGGGAGTGTTGATATTAACACTGGGAGGGAGTGATGATAATAACACTGGGAGGGAGTGATGATATTAACACTGGGAAGAAGTGTTGATATTAACACTGGGAGGGAGTGTTGATATTAACACTGGGAGGGAGTGTTGATATTAACACTGTGAGTGTTGATATAGAGTGTTGATATTAACACTGGGAGGGAGTGTTGATATTAACACTGGGAGGGAGTGTTAATATTAAAACTGGGAGCGTTGATGTTAACGCTGGGAGGGAGTGTTGATATTAACACTGGGAGGGAGTGTTAATATAAACACTGGGAGGGAGTGTTGATACTAACACTGGGAGTGTTGATATTAACACTGAGAGGGAGTGTTGATATTAACACTGGGAGGGAGTGTTGATATTAACACTGGGAGGGAGTGATGATATTAACACTGGGAGGGAGTGTTGATATTAACACTGGGAGGGAGTGTTGATATTAACACTGGGAAGGAGTGTTGATACTAACACTGGGAGTGTTGATATTAACACTGAGAGGGAGTGTTGATATTAACACTGGGAGGGAGTGTTGATATTAACACTGGGAGGGAGTGTTGATATTAACACTGGGAGGGAGTGTTGATATTAACACTGGGAAGAAGTGTTGATATTAACACTGGGAGGGAGTGTTGATATTAACACTGGGAGGGAGTGTTGATATTAACACTGGGAGTGTTGATATTAACACTGGGAGGGAATGTTGATATTAACACTGGGAGGGAGTGTTGATATTAACACTGGGAGGGAATGTTGATATTAACACTGGGAGGGAGTGTTGATATTAACACTGGGAGGGAGTGTTGATATTAACACTGGGAGGGAGTGTTGATATTAACACTGGGAGGGAGTGTTGATATTAACACTGGGAGGGAGTGTTGATATTAACACTGGGAGTGTTGATATTAACACTGGGAGGGAGTGTTGATATTAACACTGGGAGGGAGTGTTGATATTAACACTAGGAGTGTTGATATTAACACTGGGAGGGAGTGTTGATATTAACACTGGGAGTGTTGATATTAACACTGGGAGGGAGTGCTTCTCCCTGACGCGGGATGCAGTCAACAGGTACTAACAGTTATGTTGACAATGTTATGAAATACCCGGAAGTTGATAAGTAAGACACATGTCAAACAGTTGGGTATGTTTACTGTTGAAACGTTTCGCCTTCACGGTAGACTTCTTCAGTCAGATACACAGCAAAATAGTCCATCCGCACCACTGCAGTAAAGGCGATGATTACGGAGCACTGTGAGCGATGCTTTTAATATTGTTATGTTATAGTATACTGAGAGTCTCCCGGCACA